>NC_135230.1:8215075-8260075 GCF_052324685.1 Brachyhypopomus gauderio | reverse complement strand
TTATGTTCAGCATAAAAGCTGCATGCAACTTCACCATGTTTGATTTGAATTCTGGGTCTTCAAGCTACAAGCTCTACAAGACCAATTGAGTTTATAAACTTTGAGCGTATCACGAAACTATTCTGGGCCTAACCCATTCCAGTGATTCATAGTCTTCTAGAAGTACTAAAATGTCAATTCCATAACTACTGAAATCCAGTGTGGTTTTAGAACTGGAGAAATTTGCTATGCCTTTGACTGGGTTAAAACGCTCACAGCATCATTCTGAGGACGCTGTAACTGTTGAATGTTTTTCTTTAAGGAAATTCATTCTAGGAGACCATTAAAATAGTCAAGCATACTGCATCACTTTCTTTAGGACCTGCTGAAACATTTTGGATTCCAGATAAGATGGTAGAAAGCAAGGAGAGGTTAGGACAGGTGAGATCTGAATCAGATCTCAGGATTATCTATCAGGACTAGGACTTTGGTTTTTAGACCCCTAGATTGAAGATGTGTATTGATTTTGATAAACTCCTCTCTATTACTGAATATTATATAATTTGCTTTGTCTTTAATAATCTGAAGGCAATTCTATCTTTGTTATTTATATGTACCAAACATAAGCAGTGTGTGTTCTTTTGGCTGTAATTGTCCAGTGGGAGAGCAAAGTATATCTGTATATCATCTACATAATTGTGAACTGTGGAATTTTAATAGATATTATTTATCTGGGTCCTCACTGCAAAAACCCCCAAAAATCAACAAAGCAAAAACAACCCAGACCTAACAGAACAACAAACACCAGTTCTGACTTATGTTTAAGGAGACTGTAATATCAAACAGACAGGAGTAACCTGTCTTCTCACCTGCTGCGCTGAGTGCTTTAATGGGACGGTGTGTCTAAGGTGGCCAGTTCTCATTACAAGGGAGGACCAGCGTAGCGGATAAGGGCAACAAAGTCGGATGAGTTAATTGGCACCGCAGATAAGGTCAAGTAAGAACCAGTGGATAATTGGGTTGAACTAACAGGAGGAGCTTTGTGTATGACTGCACAGTATGAAGATGGCTAGTCCACAAAAAAAGGGGGAGGAGGAGAAGTACATGATAAGTGTCAAGTTTACGGAAAAGGAGAAAGATTTGGCTAGTGTTTGGACTATGAGTAGGAGAAAGGTTTGGCTAGAGTTTGGTGTATGAGTAGGCATTGCTGATACCCAGCAGTGATATATAGCTGTCTAGCTACTTTACTAGAACTCATGCAAGTTACCTCAGAAGGAAGTGAAGCAGTTAACATTATGAGAAATATTGTATTAATAAGTACACTTAGACAAAATTTTAACTTTGGCTAAGTCTTTAAATCTTTCACTTGACATCTTGATGATTGTGTAGATTTTTCTTTTTCGAAAGCTTCACATTTAAAGTGGACTTAGTTTGCAAATGAAGGGTCCAGGGTTGTCCACTGCTCCACGAACCCTGGAGCAATGCCATCTGGGAACAGTAATTCAATCAAACACAATAATTCACGCCTAATTTGTAAACCACTGTCTAAACAATGTTTTAGATCCTCTGTGACCTAGACCTAATTAACATTCGTATAAGGTGACTTGTTGTCAATGCTTGGATTAAAAAAACATGTTATACGAAGAATGCCAAACGAGGCAAATCTTTACCTCATTACTCTGAACAAAATACCCTGTGGCTTTCCCCTATGCCAGCACCAGTATGCATGAATAAGATAATTCATATCAATTTGTGCATGCCATAATATTCATTTTTATTTCATACACTAATTGCCAAATTCAGAAAAGGAATGGTTCCAATTAAGACAATATGTTCTGGTTTGCTAAGTAGTTAGTGGTTAAATGTTGATTAATTCTCCTGTGAACTGCAAATAAAATAGGAGATGTTTTAAACTGTACTATGTAAGACCATAAATATTCAAAACACACAAGCTGAAAATAGTCAAATAATCAGTGCTCTTGGCATGTTGTCTTTTTATTTTTAAAACGGTGTTGACTGAAAGATAACAGCCATAAGCGTGGTGGGAGAATGTTTAGAGTATGCCTACTGTCCATGTAAGAGGCATCATTATGAAGAAAAATCCTGCACTAAATTCAATGCCATTTCCTCTATGACATTTTAAGCTCCCAGAGGCTCGAGTCTTCAGCCAAACTGTAACACATAGACTCAGTTGTAGTCACTGCCCCTAAATTGCATCGTCGCTCGGAATTAAATAGAACAAGTACTCTGTGGAGTCGCAGCGCAACATCAACCTGACTCGGTTACCCAGACAAGCAAGACGGCACCGCGATGACCGCCATCTCTGCAAAAGTGTCAATTCCAGGTTCATAAAGTAAAAGTCCTCACCAGGATTTTGCTCAGACTTCCTGGATTGTGTTGATTCCACTAATTTTCACCTGGATTGCACTAATTAGAAAATCTAGCAAGCTTGAGCAAAATCCTGGTGAGGACTTTTACTTTCTGAACCTGGATTATACACCTCTGCATCTCTGCACATTAATCTTTTACAGTCTTTTACAGCAGGAACGGGTCTCCACGAGCGGCTCCCTGCACATCCTCGAGGAACACGTGACCTATGTGACGTCCCTGCACGTTCTCCAGGAGCACGAGACCTACATGAGGTCGCCCGTGCCAACACACTAACGTCATGTATTCTCTCACCGGGGGCTCGTGCTCACAGCGGTCCCACTTTATTAGCGGAGGATGGACATGCAGTTGTGTTAGTGAGGCGGGGAGGGGTAGATCAGGCGCCCAGCCTCGTTAAAGAAAGCACGACTCGAGAAGCAGGGCGAACTAAGCTGATTAACGCTGGCCTCTGTCTCTCAGATTTATGGAACATTTTTGGGAGAATCCCATCATTAAAGATTTTTTTCCAATTAAATTTGTAATGGCAAGTACAGTATCTCGAAGTGTCAGGACATTTTCTTTCTATGAAGCGATGCATTTTTCTTCTTCTTTACAGGTTTTAAGACCTTGTCCTTAGAACAAAGGGGAGCACAAGTAAGACACCAGACAGATCTAATTACACCACTAACAACCTGTAGCCTACTGGCCAGCAGTGGTTGGTTCACATATAAAAATGTGGCAAATCTCTAGCTGAGAGTTGCCAAGGCTTCAGGATCCGCCTGTCGCGTGTGGGTGTGTGTGTGTGTGTGTGAACATTGAACAGCAAAAAGCTTCAACTCTGATTGATGACATCACGGGAGCACTGCGGTGTTTGACGTGCTATGACGAATGTTCACTATTGCTCAAGATTCATCTGTATTACGATAACCAACACGTCTGACTCAGGAACATTTAAGAGCAACCTGCTCTATCTGTGATGATCACAGTTTTATTTATTTATTTTGGGGGGTGCGGGTGCTTTTGTTTGTCAGATGGGTGGGGGGGGGGGGGGGGGGCAACCTCACCGGGTCCTGAGTTTTGCAGCCTCATCCAGGAAGTGATGAATGAGGTAGTGCGAGGGATGATCCATCATGATGAGAATTAATTAATGTTGTAGGAGGCGGAGGCCTGGTTCATGTCAGCAAAAAAAGAATTTTAAAAACAGAAAGGAGAAAAGCCACCCAGTTATTCAATACTATAATGCGTTTTAGCCTTCAGAGCTGTAGCTACAGATATCAGCATTACTGCATGTGGCTTGTAGCAGTTACATCAGTCCAGGAGCAAAATCTGTTAAGCCTTTAAATTTTTTATTTTTTACTAAACTGAAATTGCCATTATGTAAAGAAGCTTATCTAATAAATGGTGTCTTGTTGACACCAAAAGGAAAGTAATTTTTAACAATTTTTTTTTAAAAGAACAACTGATTCAGATGGCCTTGCTGGACTGAAACCCTGCAGAAATGACAAACTGACAATGAAGGGTCTGTATTCTGAGTGTGAGCGTCAGACACTTATCTGTGACTGCACTGTTCCAGGATCAGTGATTTCCGCTTCAACCCACCAAAAGCATGGGTAGGCCCCAAAATGCAGACAAGAGCAAATATAATCAATAATGATATATCATAAATAAATGATGAATAACTCTAAATGTACTGAATGAACCCAAAGAGTGTCCTGCAGCCTGACAAACTGGCAAAAAATACACATAAATGGTCCATTCTCAGTGCAGAACGATGAGCATGTGACACTTTTCAAAACAAATATTAATTTCATGGTAGCATAGCAAATGGCTTAGCAAGTGGCTTCAAGATGATCTCTGTTTGTTCTCTCTTTAACAAATCCCCTTTGTAACACGCCTTGCTCCCAGCCTATGAATAAAACACTTCATTTTTTTTTTTTCAACTGTGTAATTAGCCGCAAAATTGAGCAACCGGCAGCAAAGGGCCATTAACAACAAAATGAGGACCCGCCCATTCCTGTTAAAGGCCTTCCAGGGCACCATACTGCTGGATGACTCTGCACTTCTGTCTGGCGTGCACCTTCAGAGTCTGCTAAAGTCATGGTGGACTTTTGTTTATCCAGCAGCGTGGGCCGAGCTCGTGAATCCCATGACGTTCCACTACGCTTATGATTGCAGTCACCACGTCCACGCACAACGTAACCGCATCTATCACCGCAGTCACTCCGGACGGCGCCGGGTCAGGCGTCAGACGTGCGCGTTATCAACGACCATCATCGTTTGTGGGCATTATAAATATGTCATTCATCACCAGGCTGAGCCCTGGTTTGCCATTAATACATCCCTCATTTGACAGCGGGAGGCGTGATAAATTTCTCTCCGGGCCATTTAGGACGAGGTTCGTCTTATAGATGCAATGCAAGTAAGAGTCACACGGAGCTATTAGTCAGACGTGTTGCCGTGGAAAGAAACCCGAAAGGCCCGTGGTGAGGTTGATCCTCCTTTGGTGCTACGTTGGTGGAGCGCTGAACCACGACGCTCGCCTAAACACCGGTTGTGTTCGTGAAAACAGCAGCAATTGTTTAGCTGGAATAACAAAAGGGTCACGCGGGTGGACGTGAGCGCGTGCTTCTGGAATAACAAAAGGGTCACGCGGGTGGACGTGAGCGCGTGCTTCTGGAATAACAAAAGGGTCACGCGGGTGGACGTGAGCGCGTGCTTCTGGAATAACAAAAGGGTCACGCGGGTGGACGTGAGCGCGTGCTTCTGGAATATCAAAAGGGTCACGCGGGTGGACGTGAGCGCATGCTTCCTCCTCTCGGAAGCGGCTGGCGTCCAAACAGCTTCCCGATGCCACGTGTTGTTCATGAGCGCCTGAACATCAGTAGCGCATCGGACACAGTTATGGATCTGAGCTAAAATCGTGACTTGATGAAATATATGGGAGATTTGATAAATACAGGCACGGGGCCGATGGAAGGTAACGTAGGTGACGCCCCAGTATTCGGCCAATCGCTGTTCTTGCAGGACTCGATCCTGTCCGTTTTGTGCAACTTCACCTGAACATGTTCTTAGCTGCTCATCTTCTTATAGATTAGGATTTATGTGGGGGTGGAATAGCTCTGTTGATTTGAGGCAGTAGTATCAAACCGCAGAACTAAGCAACGCTTTTAGACCTGAGCTTTCACACCTGCAGTTTCAGCTCCCTTACATGTACAACCCCTAGTGGCACATTTTGGAATTGCTTTCACAATTTTTGCTGCCTTATCTTTTTTTTTATACATATTAAATTTATATCTTTTTAGATAGGAAAAAGTTAACTCAGCTTGTACATTATTCCTAACTGACAAAAAAACCTAACAGGAAAACATTTGTAGTCAGTCACATTTTTTATATATTTAGGACAAACCATATTACTACATATGCAGTAGAAAAACAACAAATGAAGACTGTATCATTGTACATTTATTTGTCTTTAGTTTACATAGAAAATATGCGCATGTTTAACACATTTAAAAAAATGTCTTTCAGTGGAATTATCATTGGTATGTTGCAGGAATTGTTCAAAGTTAATCAGTAAAATGAAATTATGCTTGAAATTTTAAAAATGCTTTGGCATTTTTGCAGTTCCACTGATGCTTGGATGTCACAGTTATTTTAAGGAAAAAAACTTCAGAATTGACTTTGTTTTGTAAGCCAAATATATTGCAATAAGAAAACCATCTGTTTCATAATCAAGCAATTTCACAGACGCTCACAATGTCAGAACATTATGAGATCTGCCAGACATTTGAAAATGGGATGTAAAAATATACGAATCAGTCTTCTTGAAAATTTTAAGTGATCCTTTTTTTTTAAGCACCCATAAATACTTTAGCAAATATGCGCTGTGTAGTAGATGGATGGGGAGTGGATGGGGGTTTAGCTGGCGTGGATCTGGGTTTTGGGAAGAAATTGTGGGTGAAGTGTTGCGTGGGGTACTGGGGATGGGTCGGCCGGCTGGTGATGTGAGAAACTGCCAGACCTAGACCTGTGCATGCTAATGCCAGCTCACTTCCAATTAGAAAAATAAACATTTTAAACCCAACCTTCAAAATGAGTTCTAAATGACTATGATAAAACAGCATGTTTTACTTTTTTACTACTTTGACTATGATTCAGACGTTATTTGAACGTGAAAGGTGTGAGCTTACCTCTCCTGTGCATCCCATGGTATAATGTGCATCATATCCAGAGCTGAGATTGAGGGTCTAAAGGAGCATTTTAAGGGAGATTCCATTCCAGGGGTAGTGACCATGTTCAGACTGAAAGGAAATTCAAACTGCACAGGGAATATGCTATAATGGTTTTTGACTATGCAGGAACCCAATACAAAATTTTTACCCATCAGGCACTGTGGGTCTTATCAATATCTTCTGGTGATTTAAGCCTACTGGCTGGATGATTGTCAGAGAGTAGCAAACAAAAGAGAACATGTCAGAGTTCACTTACGTGTGTGAGGGCTGTTAAGGCTTCAAAAGAAATTGCTCAAAGCTATAATCGATATTGAAATAACGTTCAGGAAAGTTCCCAATTTGGCTGGTTAAAAAAAAAAAATAAAAAACTTTTACTTATATTTATCTAAATACTGGATATAGCAAAGCACTTTAGCTATCATCAGTCAGACATTTGTTTTACAAGCAAAATATGCTGTACACATTACACAGACACCGTAAATAGACACAGCCGAACCGGATGTCAGGAAAAACCAAATAACACAGAATACATGAACTAAACAATGATGTTCTGGGGCTTTCCGAATGAAAAGATTTAATCAACGGCAGTTCCCTTGATCCACATAGGGGCTAGACAGGAAGTGTGGAGGGACACACAGTTTCAGAGCAACACCACTCCGCAGACAGAACCTCCTCAGCTCACCTGCCACAGCAGGGGGGGATCACCTATCACCATGGAGACCTGTCACACACACCGTCTCTGGGAGGGGAGTGAACACACACAGTCCTGCTGGCGTTGGTAATCAGACTAATACCAAACACCTGCTAACCTTCTACGCTGCTGTCATGACAAGAAGGGGAACATCACAAAGAAATTACATAGAAATGAGTCTAACATAGAATTACACACATAGAAATAGAGATGAGTCTAACAGAACTACACACATAGAAATAGAAATGAGTCTAACATAGAATTACACACATAGAAATAGAGATGAGTCTAACAGAACTACACACATAGAAATAGAAATGAGTCTAACAGAACTACACACATATAAATAGAAATGAGTCTAACAGAATTACACACATAGAAATAGAGATGAGTCTAACAGAACTACACACATAGAAATAGAGATGAGTCTAACAGAACTACACACATAGAAATAGAAATGAGTCTAACATAGAACTACACACATAGAAATAGAGATGAGTCTAACAGAACTACACACATAGAAATAGAAATGAGTCTAACATAGAACTACACACAGAAATAGAAATGAGTCTAACAGAATTACACACATAGAAATAGAGATGAGTCTAACAGAACTACACACATAGAAATAGAAATGAGTCTAACATAGAACTACACACATATAAATAGAGATGAGTCTAACATAGAACTACACACATATAAATAGAAATGAGTCTAACATAGAATTACACACATAGAAATAGAGATGAGTCTAACGTCTATCACTTCTTTATGTGTAGCTAACATATTTTACGCCATTTTGACTACACATTGCAGTGCTGTATGTAATGGTTATAGGGCTTCTATTTTCAAACTACGCATTGTTTTCTCCTAAAATCAGTAACATTCCCAACACATAACTGCATCCCTGGCCTTCCTGACACGTCCAAGATTTATATCCACAGTTTTATATTTTTCAACTGACACTCTGCGAATAGATTGTCGCCAGAGTGTCCTTATGGGGCCTCCACATCACATTTATAACTCTCGCTGTAATTTGTCTCTTTTGAAACACTCTCCTAGGTCTTTAGCCACCACCTGCTTTCTCTCTGATCAATACTACAAAAAAGGAAAAAGCACCATCTGACAGCAAAAAAATAAAAAATAAAAATAAAATAAATAAAAAATCACCCTGTGGGTGTCAGCAACAGATAAACGTCGCACTGTGTGTGGCTCATGTGAGATCCATGTTTATGGCTTTAATTTGCATATGGGCAGGGCCTAAACAGGGTTGCAGGTCCAATGGGAACATGACAGGGCAGCATCTTTCTCAAACCTATAGTAATGCATTTAATATTTATTTCTCATTGGTGTAGGATAAAGAAGTGATAATATATAGACATTACACCACGGGAGATCCCATAAGTTCCCATAATGCAGCAAAAAATGAAAAAAATCAAAGCATATGTTATGCTTCAGACAGAGAGCAACAATGAGAAATGCATGTTCCAGGGCATGAAGAACACTATATCCATGTTCCAGGGCGTGAAGAACATTGCCCATTTTGCCAGCTAACACTGAGTTTACCATGCTTACATTAGCTTACCTCTTGGAGGTGGTTCCATTCAGATATCCTGAAAATAAAATATGTAAATTTTGCAACTCTGGTCTCCACATGGACAAGTTTATAAGATTTAATGCAATATTTAACATGCACAGGATCACAAAAAGAGAATTGAGCATATTTGCATTTAATCAGAGTTTGTTAAGCTTTCTTTCACATCACGAATAACAATCAGGGGATATAATTTGTTTTATTTCTCAACCATGTTAAACTAAATATTCACAAGCCTTCTCTTGTGAGTCTCTGTGAGTTTTTTTTAACCTTGAGTGCTTTAATTTTGCTCCGACTCCTTGACCTTCACCCAGGGGAAATCATGGATTTTGTGTCTCAGTCTTAAAAGAACTGTTCTAATGTGTCTGAATTTGCAAACAAACTAATTACTCTTGATTCGGTGGTTGTACACACAGGCCCTCCCTCTCTCTTTTAATCACAACACAGCATTGACCTCTTTGGAGTTTCCATGCATACACACACACACACACACACACACACACACACACACACACACACACACACACACACACACACAGTGAGAGCCTTTTTTTAGTGTTACACTTCACCAGGGCTTTACTAGATTTGGTTAGTCGTGTAGGAATAATTGTTTTGCAAAATGCCACGCAAACAAAGACCAATCACAACCCACTCCGTGCATCTTAAACCTGTATTCTGTGTAACTCACCAGTGCACGTTCACGGTGGTGCAAAATAGCAAGAGATCAAGAGACTAAATTAATTGTGATTCATAAATATTGTGATTTCCAAAACGGTTTGGCAGACAAGATCACAGTCGTAACTGACAGTTACACATTAAACACTAAGAGAATAGATCTACTGACAGCAATGTAATTAGCTGCAAAGTTCTTTATTGCACACTGAAATAATAAATGGCCTAAGTGGTCTGGCGTCTATGCAAGCAAAAATAGCCTAACTATAAACCTTCGCACAATGGCGATGTCATACACAGAGCATATAATGAATGGGTCAAACGCAAAGGAAAAGATATATTAGCGTTATAGCCAATTAGCTATGAGCTTCCAGCCTCATTCATCAAAAGCAGAAAACGAAAAATAATAAGGCACTGTTTTATTATTCTTGTTATTAATGGAATTTGATGCACACCTGGGTTGGACTCACAAACCCGCTGGACAAATTAGTTGAGAGTTTTAAAGATGCATATGGCTGTAGTGGTGGCTAAAGTTTAAAGCCAGGTGCTTAACGGCTTTAAATCATGTGTGTAACTTCATCAGTGTAGGAGGGGCAGAAAAACAGCGGGAGTTGAACGCACATCTGCAGGTGAAGAGTTCGATGACCTCTGACCTATGACCTAAAATGAAACCGAATATAAAAGTGCACTAACCAGATCATAAGGAAGCCAGCACAACAGTTTTGTTAATATCCAACAATCGGTTAAAGAAACCCAAACGGATTATGAAGGAACATAGTAACATAGCAACACCCAAGTGTTGTGTTGTGGCACAGCATACACCACATGATGGGTGTGTGGCAAGAAACAAAAACAGAGAGAGACCAAAACGTGATGCCGAACACAAAAACAAACCAAAAGCCACATAGAGTGCCACCACCGTCTAAAGGAGACACCTGGGGGGTGGTTACTGTACCATTGCAGTAACAGGAAGGAACAGCATAAGGGGAAGTGTTGCACACAACACATGTGCTCTGTTTATGTACACAATCCATATGTCAATGCCACTTGCTAATTTTTAATATAAATTCTTAGGGCAGTGGTGCAAAATAATGGGGAAAAATTGTGAAAATAAGGTGGCAATTTTAAATGACTAGACTGAGATGAAAAAGCAATCTGTCTTTCTTGAGTAAGCCTCTGCCTTTAAACACTATGATTTTAAAAGGCCGCGCCTTGCAAATCTTGTACAATTATGGGGCATATAAACTGTGCATTAAAGATATTGTGAATGATTTTCTCAAACTATAATGGTGGGCTGTTCCTGTTCCGATAAATGGCCGCATTGTAATTAGAAACACAGAGCGGAGACAGTGGCAGATCACATCTCAGAGTGGTCAGAGACATCTGTAGAGGCAGCTGTAAGCGGACATGATTAAGTGCCTCGTGTCAACAGTTGTTATGAACCTGCTTTCAGTATCTGCCTACCACACATCCTGTCTGCTCAGCCTCTGACAGGTACATTGACCAACAACGTCTACCACTCGAGGGAGATCGATTTCCAAAGCAGCGTGGGTTTAGGGGACACGTTTGGAGTAGTTAAAACAGTAGGTAAAACAAGAAATGGCAGGAATAAGGACAAACAAAGTCTTGTAAAAAATGGAGATGTGATTTAGTAAAAATAATTTTGGGAAAGTAAAGATTGTGGATGGCTCCACATTGAATGTCATGTGTGGAGTTTCTCTTTTCTCTCCCAAACTGTTCTTAACAGAACCTGCATTTAGCAAAGAGAATACGAACACTATGGCCTACGCCAGCATTATCCATATCTGAGATTAAAGGCCTTCCTGGGAGACCAGCAGCTCTGATAAATGCTAGGGAAAAATGACCTCTCACGTATGCACATGGGCAAACACAAGGAAAAGTGAATGGAGCTATTCAAATTATGTGATATCTTCTGATGGCTTATTTTAGGATACCAACATGTGGGGTAAATAAGGAGAAACAGATGTTTTTCCCCAGGCAAATGATTTTCTGCACTCAGAAAGGTTAAACAGGGGGAAGGGGGTTATCTTGAGAGACCTAATACAGGAAGAAACTGCTGTTGAAGGCAAAATGCAACACATTTTCATATTTTCAATACATTCACATAGACTAGAGCTCAGTGTCATGGCACCCACATACATCAACACATACATGATGTCTGTCATTATTGTTCTCTCTCTCTCACACACACACACACACACACACACACACACACACAGGGGGTCAGTAGGGAACCGTCAGGGCCCTCTACGCCCTCTCAGAGGGCCTAAAATATTCTTGAAACATAAATATATATAATATAATTTATCCAATTTTATTTTATCTACTTACAGTTTGACAGTCGACATCTAAACAATTACAAAAATATAAGCAAATAAATTATTCACCCGTGTCTATTCAATCTGTGTTTGAAGGTGAGGGGTTAAGTGGAAGCCTGTGAGCCTGTGTCTCCCCCTATGAGGACTGTTCGTTTACAGAGGGACTGGCAGTTATAATTCAGCGCAATACCAGTTTTAAATGACAGTAAAATTGACCAATCATATCTTCCCTCTTAGTGGGTGGGCTTAACTGTATGATAATTTCTGCCCGCTGTGGCGACGCTAGCTGGCCTTAGCGTACCACCGCTAGCTAGTTTCGGGAGCGGGCCCAGGTATAATCGTCACAGTTCGCTACTGCAGGGGTTATATGTACAAACATTATGCATGACATCACCGTAACCACCAGCATTGGCGTCATCACCACCACTCGTCATAACCGACATCACAAGCATCCTCTTCGTCACCACCATCATCATCATCAGCAGCAGCATTGCGGTCTCACCCTGAGCCGTCCTCCCTCTCATGACACGGAGTCTCCCAGCAGTGCGTCTGTCAGCACTAGCGCCCGTAACGGTCCACTAATAATGCTCCAATCCTTCTGACACCAGTCAGCTCCTATATTATCTCTGAGCAGGTGCCCACGACGACTCACCTGCAGCGGGGCACTGGCCGCACATCACTGGCCAGCTGCTCAAGCAGTGTACACAGTGTTTTGATTGGGAAGAAAGATTCAGCCACCCAGACCCTCTCTGGCACCACACTTCACCCTCTAGGTATTGCATCATGATTAACACACTTGCGTTGTTTTAAAATATTCTAAAATGTTTTGACACGTAGTTTCCCACCAATTTGAGATGTAGATGTTTTGACCAATCAGCTGACTTGGAAATTTTCTGGTCTGTCAAAATCAGATGACTGTTTCTTAATGATCATGTGGGTTCTGGTTTCAGACATATTGATCAAGTGAACTCTTCCATTTGAGCCAAGAGCTCATTCCCGACCCAGAGACCCATTCCACGTTTTTTCTGACTGAATGCAGTGGTTGCAGATTTAGAGATGCTCATTCTCATCCTGCACTCACACTCCGCTGATCCAGCAAGTGCTGAAGGTTCCTGCCTGATGATACCAACAGGAACGCATCATCTGCAAAAAACAAGAGAGGAATCCTGTGGCCACTTGGCTATGCTGAGAAATTATGTCCCTAGAAGTTATGAACAGAATCTTTGGCAAAGGGCAGTCTGACTTACTGTGGGCCATGTGAGTCCAAGCTATTGGGCTAGGTGGCGTGTAGCAGCCGGCACAGTATCCCATATTGCCAGAGCACCCCACAGGATACCCTGAGGAACACGGTTACATTTCTTCTCCAGATCCACAAAACATATGTGGACTGGTTTAAGGAAACTTCCACACCCCTCTAAGACCTTTGCAAGGTTCTATGACCAGGATGGACCCTGCATTGCTCCAACTGAGTAACTGAGGCTTGATCTGTGTGATCCAGACCCCTGGTCTGTCTGATCCAGTACCCTTTCATTGACCTTGATGGGGAGGACTCAGGAGTGTGATCCCCCGGGAGGAATGTCAACCATTTTTTATCTCTCCAGAAGCACTGCCCCCAATGTCCATACGAAGTTGTAAAGACGTGTCTGCTAGGACATCTTCCAGTGTCTTAAGAAATTTAGGTCGGACCTCATCCACCTGTGGAGCCTTGACGCCAAGACGTTTCTCAACTACCTTGGTCACCTCGGCCCAAGTGATGGGCGAACTCTTCTCCGACTCTTGTCCGACTGTGCTTCCTCTGTAGAAGGTGTGCTGGTGGGATTAAGAAGATCCTCGAAGTGTTCTTTCCACCACCTATTGACATCAGCAGTCGAGGTCAGCAGCTCCGACAGCTTCACTGGTTTCGGAAATGCTTTACTCTTCTCATTTGTCTGACAGTTTGCCAGAATCTTCTCACCGTTACTCTCCCTGTCTTTCCTCACCGAACTCTTCCTACACCTGTGGTTTTTTCTCCCCAGTAACCTTGATCTGGGTGAGGGAAACTGGGTCCTGCTGTCTCGCTGTTCCATAGGTGTGTTCATGGATCACATTTTGTCTGGCCCATCACCTAGGACCAGTTTTCTCCAACCAACATAGCTTCTAGGATCATGTAGGCATACAAACCCTCCACCATGAAGGAGGTGATCCAAGGAGATATATATATACATCTTCATTCAATATTCTCAGGTTTTTCAATAATTATTTCCTGAATGACTCCCCATAATTGTCATTATAGAGATGATGAATAAACCCATAACAGCCCTCTCCTACCGGTCTCACACTTTTAACCACCCATAAACAGAATGACCCACAGGCACACGGACGGCTGTCATCAGCCTGCTGATTATTTATACCACTAAATTGTGCAATCTATAAGATGATGTATCGTTACGATTAATGGAATGCAATTTTTTGAAGGGGTAAAACTGTGGGAGGGGAGCGGCTTGGCTTCCCTTAACAGGTCCTGAAAAAAAACACAAACGTAACTCTGATGTAAGTGGATATATAAGAGCACAACTAACACCATCAGACAATCATGAAAACAGGGACCTGTTTGAGTTGCTTAATAGTAACTAAAAAAAGAATTTTTTTTAAAGAGATATATTGTTGTAACCTTTTATATTATTAGTATGCCCGAGTATGTGAGGTGTGAGCATAACCACCACACACACACACGATTCATTGTTAATAACAGTGTACAGACAACATGACGGGCAGGAACTAGTGAACTCAGATGAACTCTAGATTGTGCTCACAGTGTCTCGAACACATGTAGACTTCTACTTGGACAAGATCAAATTATGTCCATTTAACAAGCCTGGGTCATACTCTCATTTTGTTTAACATACATTTTAATTACCCACTGTACCGTATCTTATGGAGAGCTGTGTAGGACATTTAGTTCCAGGTTATGGCACTTGACTAGTCAAGCTTATTTATTTACACTAAGCGATGCATATCAAACCGCACAGAGGACATTCGAAAGTCTCTGCGTGATTAGGGCTACATGCACGCACGCGTGCTAAATTGGCCATTGGGGGTTTTGCCCGCAGCTATGTGACTCGTCTCATTTTTTTATCTCCCTCTTACTGGTGTCTTCTGCGCTGTATCAGAAATCTCTGCATGACTTTCTGTCAGCGAGAATGGCGTAAAGGCGAGAGAGACCCCGACTGTAAACGCAAGGCACGATTATAATCTGTTGAGTCTGCCAAGAATTTGTCCATACCTTAGTCCAGAGAGAGAGAGAGAGAGAGAGAGAGAGAGAGAGAGAGAGAGAGAGAGAGAGAGGGGGGGGGGGTGTGAGGGGTATGAAAGTGAGAAAAAAGAGAAAGAGTCAACTTTACACTCATCAGAGATGAAAACAGAGAGCCTGATGTACACACTTACACGGCAGTTCAAGCAAGTAAAAAATCTAATAAAAAATACATACAGCCCATCATTTATATGTGTCTAAACCATATGACAAGCAGTCTACTATAATATGTCCTATGACAATTCTAAACTTAATGAGTACCTAACAAATAATAATTAATCAGTGCATGGCCAAGTTAGTAATGATGAATAGAACATTGGAATTCTATGTGAGATTATAAATGACACTGCCATAACAGTTAGGTGAGTTTGTAAATGCAACAGTAATGTGTAGGTAACTTCTGTTAGTGGAATATTAACTCAAAGGACTTTTGGCGGGGTTTTGGCAAAACATCGTTTATTAAGGGTTTGTTTTAAGGACTGACAGGTGACTATGGCTTCGGGGGCGTGTGTGCATTCTGTTTGCTTTCTTTTCATTGCTAATCGCCCTACTGCCAGACATCTCCTAATCTAAGTAATGCACTCCTGTGTGGACGTGGAGCAGACACAAACAATCACACAACACGTCACAGAGCAAGTAAACCTTATTTGAAAAAAAGTAAATCATTTTGATATCACACATTACACACGCGCGCACAAACATGTGAGCATGCACACACACACACACACACACCCACACACACACACACACGCGCACACACACACACACACACACACACACACACACACACACACACACACACACACACAGAGGCTTTGGTGGAAGGTCAAAGTGAAATAAATCAAAGCAACTACTTTGAAGAACATCAGTTGTTTCAATAATCAACCAGCTACCACAAGGAAGATAGCAAACACACACACACACACACACACACACACACACACACACACACACACACACTCACAGAACCTGTCTCCTGGCTGTATATCTGTATATGCAGGTTCCTGTAGAGTCACAGTGAAGGCGAAGGACTAACTAGAGAGAATTTCTGTCTGAGGATGTGAAGATGACAGATGTGTTCATCCTGTTCAACCCCCCCCCCACACACACACACACACACACACACACACACCAAATACTAGCTCCAAAGTGTACTTACATGTATTCTACTATTTATACAGTGCTGTGTCCTTCAATCCACATTCTGAAAACAGACACATTTAAAAATATTTAATGCCAAAATATTGTACACTTTATGCATATCATAGGCCACAAATAGGACACCATAATTCAAATAGGTTAAGGTTATAGTTAATTGCCCGGATACATGCAATAATTTTCATTTTTTTGCATAATTATACAAAGCACTTACTTTTTACAGAACCCACTTTCAGAGATTAACGCAAATAAGGAATAAATAATGAATTATCATCTGTGTAAACAAATATAAATAAGTAGTGCAAGGATAACAATACTAGTGTTTGCTATAATGTGCCATATTTTTGTCAATTGTGATTTTCACCGCAATCGAAATTTGTCCTCCGCTTTTTACCCATCTGTGCAGTTAGCACACACACACACACACACACACACACTAGTGATTACTAGGGGGCTGTGGTACACACATGCCCAGATCTGTGGGCAGCCCTGGCCCGGCGCCTGGGGAGCAGTTGGGGTTAGGTGCCTTGCTCAAGGGCACTTCAGTCATGGTCTCAGGTCTGGGAATTGAACCCACGACCCTCCGGTCACAAGACCAGTTCCCTAACCACCAGGCCATGACAGTGTAAACAGTGGTTCTGGTGAATGCTGAAACTTTTAAAATGTAAAATAGGTCCCCAGCAATTGGTCAATTAATTGCTCATTAATCAAGATAATACATGATTGCTGGCAACTGTGTGAGGTGCTTACGACCTTATAGAATAGCTGAGAACAACCCTGACACTGATGGTAGCAGTTTCCGTGTTGAGTCCTAGTATTCTTTGATTCTTCCTCTTCAGATTTGGGATTAAAGGTACTATTAAAGGTACTGTCGTAATGGAGGACCCAATGCAACAGGCTGCTTACCCAGAATGCATCATCAGGTCAGGGAGCAGTCGCAGGAGGGTTGTGGGCGGGGCAACAATAGAGTAGGCGGGGAAAGTTTTTTGCTGAGAGACAATTACTCCTGTTTACCC
Organism: Brachyhypopomus gauderio; assembly: GCF_052324685.1. Taxonomy (NCBI): domain Eukaryota; kingdom Metazoa; phylum Chordata; class Actinopteri; order Gymnotiformes; family Hypopomidae; genus Brachyhypopomus; species Brachyhypopomus gauderio. Next base: position 8,242,738 of record NC_135230.1, on the reverse strand, counting down.
CTTTCAGGAGTCCAATCTCCAGTGATCAACCACCGAGGAAGAGGAATTAGAGGAGAAGACGAGGCACATTGAGTTTCTCGCTGCGCGGCGCCCGAGTCCACAGGCGCCCCGATGCAGTGGAGTTTGAAAGCTCCATTTTAAAGATTTAGTCAGAGACCCAAAGGGAGCAGAACACTTTATTTTAATTTGTCGAACTGTTCAATTGGCCAAATTCATTCAGGAATTTAGAAAAGAGTCTTGATTGGGGAAAATTGGTGATTGCTAAGATGGGAATGCAAAATTAGCTTGAAATGAATAGAAACTAGGCTACATATGGATTCTAGATAATAGAAAAAGAATATAATAATGGTACTAAAAGGGTTGTTTAGGTAGTTTATTGAATAATGAATGGTTTTGAATAATTAATTTAGCGACATACCAAAGATATTGTACAAAATTAGAGTAGGGTAGGGATATGGTAGGGTAGGGTACGGTTAGGGTAGGGTTAGTGTAAGGTTAGGGTTAGAGTAGAGGGTTATGGTAGGGTAGGGTATGGTTAGGGTTAGAGTAGGGTAGGGTGGGGTTAGGATAGGGTTAGGGTTAGGATATGGTAAGTTTAGAGTAGGGTACGGTTAGGGTAGGGTTAGGGTAAGGTTAGGGTTAGAGTATAGGGTTATGGTAGGGTAGGGTATGGTTAGGGTTAGAGTAGGGTAGGGTGGGGTTAGGATAGGGTTAGGGTTAGGATATGGTAAGTTTAGAGTAGGGTAGGGTACGGTTAGGGTAGGGTTAGTGTAAGGTTAGGGTTAGAGTATAGGGTTATGGTAGGGTAGGGTTTGGTTAGGGTTAGAGTAGGGTAGGGTGGGGTTAGGATAGGGTTAGGGTTAGGATATGGTAAGTTTAGAGTAGGGTACGGTTAGGGTAGGGTTAGGGTAAGGTTAGGGTTAGAGTAGGGTAGGGTGGGGTTAGGATAGGGTTAGGGTTAGGATATGGTAAGTTTAGAGTAGGGTAGGGTACGGTTAGGGTAGGGTTAGGGTAAGGTTAGGGTTAGAATAGGGGTTGAGCAGCACACTCTACAATAACGGAGATACCAGATGACGCAATCAGCTTACAGTAGAGCCCATGAGAGGGTCTTATTGATTACGCAAGTTACAGATGGATTTCAAACATCTTCAGTGTTTGTGTTTTTGCTTTTTGAGCACTTTAATTGGTTTAGGAAAAAAGGGCCTGAGTTTGGCTTTGTGTTTAAAAGAGTTTGTAGTGGTATATTGTAGTGGTGTAGCAGTGTGTGGACATTAAGGAGGTAGTGTGCAGTGTTAGGGTGCAGAAGTGTGAAGACATTAGGGAGGTAGTGTGCTGTGTTAGGGTTCTTTAAACAAGAGTGTGAGGACATTGAGGAGGTAGTGTGCAGTGTTAGGGTTCCTTAAACAGGGGTGTGAGGACATTAGGGAGGTAGTGTGCTGTTTTAGGGTTCTTTAAACAAGAGTGTGAGGACATTGAGGAGGTAGTGTGCAGTGTTAGGGTTCCTTAAACAGGTGTGTGAGGACATTATGGAGGTAGTGTGTTATGTTAGGGTTCCTTAACCAGGAGTGTGAGGACATGGAGGAGGTAGTGTGCAGTGTTAGGGTGCAGGAGTGTGAGGACATTAGGGAGGTAGTGTGCAGTGTTAGGGTTCCTTAAACAGGTGTGTGAGGACATTAGGGAGGTAGTGTGCAGTGTTAGGGTTCCTTAAACAGGTGTGTGAGGACATTGTGGAGGTAGTGTGCAGTGTTAGGGTTCCTTAAACAGGAGTGTTAGGACATTAGGGAGGTAGTGTGCTGTGTTAGGGTTCCTTAAACAGGAATGTGAGGACATTATGGAGGTAGTGTGTTGTGTTAGGGTACGGTGCTTTACTAGGAACAGTCTCTCTGGTATATCCTTGGGGAAAATGCGAGCTACTTACCTGAACCCCCTTCTTACAAGTCAAGGCTTTAATAAAGATGAAGTGATTTACTTACTATGTGCATGACGATTGTTCTTGCCTCTAAATCGTTGGCAGTGTTATTCTACCTACATAAACTCTAGGGTTATTACAATATTACAAGATTATACCTCATATCCTTTGTCTTTATGTTATTTCTGTGAACACACACACACACAAACCTACAGCAAGACATAGAGAACATTAGAAATCCATTTCAACATTACAATATTTTCCCCAATGGCCTTCTGAGTAGGCTGTATGAAATATGTGAGGCAAGCTATCGATAACATATGATTTAGTGCTGACACAGCACCATCGCCAGATCATAAGATTAATGACCAAATTTGGCTTCCATGTCTTATTGTACTGGTTCATCCATACGGACAGCGAATTAATTTTAATTTACAGATCCTTTTGTGTTTCAGAACACTAAACCAAAGTGAATATTACTAATTTTGAAGTGTTTAAGAAGCATTCAACAAAAAACACGAGGGGAAAAAAATCTAACATTGTCAGTGAGTGTCAGTGAGTACCAAATTTGACCTTTTTCTTAGACATTATTTTCTTACATTTCATATATATATATATATATATATATATATATATATATATATATATATATATATATATATATATATATATAATCCCATCTCACACATCAAATAAACCAGGTATAAATAAAAAGGAAAATATACATGTGAGATCCTAAACATATTCCAAGACTGTTCTATCCTGGTCCCTTAAATATGGGCTGTTGTTGCGCACTAAGCCATGACTCATCGTATTTGGCTGCTCTGTGCAATCTTGGCCGTCCCAGTATTTGGTATGCACTCGGGTAATAATAACTGGTAGGGGGCATAAAAGTGGATTGGAGAAATACCGTGGTACTGCTGAGATGATATTTACACACTGGTGACAAGCCACAATAAACGAAATGCAAACCATGTTGACTGAAACAGGCGTCCCAGTTCACCCCTGTCATTCTGCACAAATACAGCAGGCTGTGTTAGCCAGCGCTGCAATAGTAGTATCAATTAAAGCTTAAGTTGAATGACAGAGCAGTTGTCATTGAAAAGGTGACTACAGGTGTGGCAGCATAATCAAATTAATGGCAAGGAGTCTGCTTACCTGCACACGCCACGGCACCCTGCAACAGAACAGGTTTCCCTTATCAATCTAAATTATGAACATTTGCATAGGTCAGTTTGGCTTAGGAGTGGGGCAAAGTGCCTACAGCAAGTACTAGGTATTTGGCAAAGGGGTTTTTTCCCATGACCCTCTGAAATGCCTTAATTGCCATAGCTTCCTTTTTCCTCCACTCTCTGACACCAAAGGAAAGTAGAATGAAGACATTTGATGAAATATTTAGCTGCTTTATTCCAGTTGTTAAAAGTGCAATGTCTTCTCACACACGTCACAGAATGGGCCGCCAGAACAGATCTGCTGATAGCACGTTCAGAAGTTTCAACCATAACTTTGCTAGGTCATCTCCCTGTACGTAATGTAGTAAGGCAAAAAGATATATTATAACAAATTTCAGGTTTCATAAACATTACAGCTATTCTGATGGTTTCCATGGGGCCCAGGATCACAGATTTACCACTTTCATTAAAAAGAGGCCTTGGCATACTAATGCACAATTAAATTAAATGTTTGCTTTTGAAACCATATGACTGAATCATAAAACCAAATATCAAAAAGTGTGATCTACTAGAGGCAAGAACCAGTCTTGCTGGAAGCTAGTGTACCAGCGATTGTGTGGATTTACCATGGGAATAGGAAAGATAAGATAAAAGAGATTGGGAAAGAAAGCTCAGTGAAGATTTATCTAACAATTGTCATTCTCATGAGACCTTGGGGTGCTACTTTGGTGCAAAGAGAATATCACCGCAGTAATATACACAAATCCTCCATTTTCTACCTCCATGAACAGCAGTGTGGTGTTTTAGGAGTGTCTGCTCTTTGGGACCCACAGCAGATGCTCCAAGAAACCAGACCAGCTGAGAAGTTCCGGTCCAGTACAACTTATACAAGTTATATAATCAATGCCTGAAGAAATTGATCTGCACACAGAATAGACGAGCTTCATGGTGTCTATCAATTAGTAAAAGTAAAAAGGAAAATGTAAATAGTCTTGCATTTGTGCCCCCACGTTCTGCACTGATCATATGACAAGATTCTAACGCTTTGTGACAACAAATATATGAGGTATGAGAAATAAGGAGAAACAAAACACAAACCGATTTTTTTTGTCCCCTTGTCTGATGAATATTTGACCATCAATAAGCACAGAGCATGAATACACTATCTACAGCCTTGAGTAGATACCGGCTTGGCTTGAATATCAAGTGGTAGCTTGAACTTCGCTGATGAAATAGAGAAGAAAGAGCAAAGCCACGGTTCTCTCCAGCTGTATTCCCGAAAGTGACTTTTTCTTACCACTAGTTTCTGGCCAGTCAATCTTTCACATGCCTCCATATGTGCAGCTCTTTCTTAATTAATTTCTCTACCCCCATAAACTCCCGCAAGGAGCCTTTTTCTTCAGGCTGAAAGGGGAAATCAAACTTAATTGACCTTTGCGCTGATATTTGAACCCAGCCAGTTGGCTTGCCATCCTTTTAGGCTGTCATTCCCTGTTGTTTCATGTCAGTCTGCTCACCCATAAATGAAACCCACTAGTCATAAAAATACAGGCAGTTTCAGCCTTCTGAATTAGAACAGTTTCTTCTACCTTAAAGCCCATGTACAGCATACACACCGTCCTTCACTGTCACTCGCATTCGTGATGCATATTTACGTTTAAAAGGGACAGTTTGGCTAAAAATATTATGCTAAATTAGATTTTTGGTGATAGATCACAAACCTTTGCGGGGCTGCCCTTGCAAATCTGCTTCCTGTTTCTTGGTCTAGTGTATTTCATTTCTTCAGAGGACTAGATTTTATTCCTTCTGCACCCCAGGTAATTACTAAATATGGCCTTAGCCTGACAGCTGATAATAGAAGCAGCGCAGGCAGGCATCCGTTTATGATGTGGGTTACCCTACAGTAACCAGACTGGCGTGGAAAGTTCTAGATCATTTATCAGGGTGCTGTTTTTCTCAGTGCGTATTCAGAGAAGTTAACCCAATACTGAGCAGCTGCAGTTCACACTGTTTGATGTTTACCTAATGCGACTTTGTCTGAAAGCAGACAAAACACCTGAAGATCCAGTGTGGGTGGTGGAAAACGTCTGACTTATTAATTAAGGAATGTACAGTATATAGAATGATCTGTCAAAACCTATCAAATCATAATAGCCTATTACCTAATTTTTCATTAAGAGTAACTAATCCAACTAATGAGCATATTTGTTGTCCTGCAGAATGCCTGATCAGAAAAGTGTGCCTAATTTAGTCTGTGTAGTGAAAGAAGTGTAAGGGAGTGCTTTCTTTTCCAGTGAATAAATCTACTTGGTGTACGACATAATGATATTAAAAAATAAGTCTTTGTAGACATCTTACCTCAGATGTATTTCATTTAGCTCAGACATAAATTTAGACTCCTTTAATGGCCACCAAGCACAGTACAAGATGTGCATTATTTAAGTAAAGTAATAATAGGGGTACTTTTTTGAAGTTATTAATATATATGCAAAATATAATTACAGAAAAAAATGAGCATATGGTGCATTGACACCTCCTTTTCCAGCACATGAGCACATTTTAAAGGTGGAAGATATTCATTGGCTTATGGGTGGTAGCCCTTGGCAAAATATTCCATTAGAGTAGAATAAATCGGAACATTAATGTATAATTGAGGTGGCATTCTGGGTGATTATTTAATTTTAGGTGGGAAATTTACCTTCTCATTTTCAGGTAATGGTGCATCAAGTATTTAAATGGGCGTGTGTACTTAGATCAAAGAGCTATTAAAATGACAGTCTCTGGTCCAGGTGGTGAGATGTTCTTCTGAGGTTGACACGTGAGGAGAGGTCAAGTGTGGCAGACGTTTTTATTCCTTGAACACACCCATGTGACACGCTGCTCCTAGGAGGTCGACCGTGTGACATTAGCACGAGTAGCATGTTTTGGAAAATGTAAACCGTTGATTCCCGAGAGTGCCCTATCCAATAAGGCCGGCTCTTACACCACATGCAAAAAAAAAGGTAAACGCTTTAGACGAGGCACTCGAAGGATGAACCGAGGTAAAACCACTTGAAGAAGAAACCAGTGAACAGCGTAAAGGTTTTCTCTCTGACGAGCACCATTTTAAGCGCATCAACTTGACAGGAGTTTCTATAGGTGTGGCTGGATGTCAAGCCTCTTTACCAGAACCATCTGCTGTTGCTTCAAGGTGCCCTTGCGCGCTTTGCCGCTGATGATAAACTTCAGCTTGCTTCATGAAAGGAAAGAGAAAGGCTCGGATTTCCCACAGTTATCTCCTTAATACAGCGGAAAGGGATTAGGATCCTCTGCTTTTAAACACACTATATACTTGAGGACATACTGAGTGTGGACGTAGGATCTGCTTAACAGAAGTGCATAGAGCTCCTCACAAAAATGAGCTCTGGAGCTAAAGGAAGATAACTTAGATTTTTAAATTACATTCCCTTTCCCCCCCCTCACTGTTCGAAGGTCTGTCATCTCTGTTATGCGTGCTCCACAGTTAAGGACTGATATTTTAAGAACATTTATTCTGTATTTAAGATGATGGCAAGCACACAGAAGAGTGATCTCTTTCTCTAAATCTTTTAAGGTTTAAATTTAAATCTTTCCAAGTTTAAGGTGCAGATCTTCTAACGAGCTTGGCATTAGAAGATCTTATTTCTAACAAAATAACGAGCTACAGCTATTCAAGAACAGACACACAGATTCAGTATAGGATTCAAGCATGATAAATTAATGTGGGGAAGCCTACAGATAAACACATGAAAGTGTGAAACAAAACACTGCTGAATGCAGTGGTGTGTGTGCCTATAACTGTGCCATCGCTTCAGGAGAATATGACACAAAATGAGCGGCATGGAGTGAAAAGATTTACCCAGAAACCCTTGCACTGTACCACAGTAACACCCACTACAACGCCACCAGTTTTCCAAATAAAGTGGACAGTGAGTGTATACTATCAGCATATTTTTCTCCAAGCACTCCATGGAGGTGTTTTAATATAACACGGAATAACACTAAATATCCAAACCAACAAAGATGTGCCCTGTGGCTAAAACATAACAATTTGCATCTGTTTAGCTATTCCGCCCGTTATGTCTCCAATTAGTAGGAGACAACGAGGCCCAAACGATTACAGAGCCAATTAAGTCATAGTGTAGTGCTGCAACAGTAGAGCGATCCGAGGAGGTGTAAGTGTGGTGCGGCCCGGTAACTCACCACCAGACCCTTACACTACGATCTGGAGATGAGGTTTTGAAAGAGGTCGAGAGAACTGGCACAATAACAGTGATACCCCGCTGGGGAATAATTGATTGTTCTTAGCGTAGCCCTGGGGAAGACCCAGCACTGCGACGGTGGCGTGAGTTCAGTCTTTAATTTAGTCAAAATATTCGCTTGTCATGCGTTTGCCGCGTGAGGAAAGTGTGGCAATGGTGGAGCGAGCGTTCCTCGTTTCTGGGTCACCTCCGAAATGCGTCCTATGGGGGAACGGCACTGGGGATCAGTACGCTCCACCTGACGGTCTGCTAAATAAACCGTCTCTTACTGACAGGCCATTAGTCCAAAACGGGGAAAAGCCGTTTTCAGATGACATATCCGTGGAATAGTCTAGGTAAAAAATCTTAACAAATGCACTATGATGACATGTTGTAATGTAACAGTACTGCTGGTGATACGATATTTCACCGCTGCCCTGGCACAATTTTACTACAATATTCTGTACACATTACCTTAATGTCAATCAAAACTTCTTTTTGTGGAGATCGCAATCCTAATAGATCATGTTTGATCCCATCTTCATCGGAATGGGTAATCTGAATATCTTAATTGTGATCAATATAACCACATTAAGTGCAATTTCCATCTCCCTAAATAATCCTTACTATCTCTGTTCAATCTTTAATCTGCAACGAGCGTCCATGCAATATTTCCAAGAATTATGATCTATAGGATTTGCTCAGCATACCTTGCAGAACCGGAACGGCAAGTGTCTGTTCTGGCAGTCCAATTATAACTCGCTGAGCGCTCGTGTCCATGAGTCCGCCCCGGAGACAGACATCTCCCACACCAGCGTTTCCGTGGCAGCCGCCTCCTATCCCGGCACCGCACCCCACTCCCTGCCGCTGTCCTGACATCACCACATCAGGTAAGTGAGGCGAAATGAGCCTCCCAGCACAAAGGCAGAAAGCACGATTACAGAGATGGCACGACTTAAACGGGTCCAGTAATTTTTTTATTTTTTATTTGTTTGGTTGGTTGTTTTGCCAGCTGGATATTGCATGAGCAGGAATTGGCATATTCCAATTTTGACCATTACTTAAGTCAAAGCTCCCCAAAAATACATTATTAAAATCCTGGGGATTCCTATTCATCCATTGGTCTAGCCAACAACAAATAATAATAATATATATGCAGGGATGGAGTTCTAACAAATGGCCTGGGGCCCTCTGTGCTAACTGATCAAAAAGGTTTGCATATCTGACAGCTTCATTTACATGCAAAGGTATTTGATGCATATTTATCAGGCCCATCTGTTGTGAAAACAAACAAGTGTAAAAGCATTAATGTGCCGTAGCTTAAAAAAAAAAATTTAAGAAAGGGGTGTGATAAGTACAACAGTAAACTTTCATATTACTGTGATGCTCGAGACGCCATTCACGTTTGCCTTTGACAAAAGAATGTAATAACAGGATGGATGATAAGCTAATAGCATGCATGAGGAATTTCATAAATAAACATGACAAACATTAATAAAACATTTCATGATACACATAACTCTGAAAAGAATTCAAAATAAACGAGAAGCATGATGCAGGAAAACTGTGCTTCTGTGGTTTTATGAGTATGGGTGACATTCTGACATAGAGATCCCATTTGAAAATCACATTAAAACAAGCTAGATTCTGATTATACACCCATGGATGTCAACTTCAATTCCAACTGATTATAGATTACGTTTACCCAAAGCACATTTTAATGGGATATCAGCTAATACGTAAAAGTGCAATATTCTGCTGAACTGCAACCCCAGACATCAATGTGATGATGTGCTTCTTAAACTAATACTGTGCACCCAACACGCTACGGCATGCATGCTGTGCGCCAGACACTGAAGCACGAGATGTGAATGAGACTTGAATGAGACATAAATGAGACTCGAATGACGCATGTGTTAGTGAGCTTGGAAAAAAGTAAAGCATCTTCAATCGAGGGTGGGATGGAGAGAAAGAGAAAGAGAGAGCGAGAGAGAGAGGGGGATATGAGAGGTAAGAGAGAAGGCAGGAGAAGATGGCGCAGAAGTCGTGCAGAAGACTGGTGTTTAACAGTGAGTGTGAGACAACCAATGGAGACAAATGAACCTTGTTTACGTTTACTTAAGACGTTGACGGCACTTTGGCCCAACCTGCGCATGTCTGAGAATCATCAGTCAAGAACTTGGCAATGGTCAGGGTGGTGTGGGTGTAGATGAAGAAGGTGGAAGAGGAGGAAGAAGAGGAGGAGGAGGAGGAGAAGAGTGGTGAAATAAAGCGTAATGGAAGGAGGGAATATTCAGTGGCAGAATCCTTTCATAGGCTGGCAAAAGCAATCCCACGGACCAAGCTCTGCAGTGACAATGCTGCCATCTTTCCTGACAAGGGTCTTTTATCAAGTGCTGTGGAGATCCTGGTCCCAGTCAGAGAGAGAGAGAGAGAGAGAGAGAGAGAGAGAGAGAGAGAGAGAGAGAGAGAGAGAGAGAGAAGCAGAGAAAGAAAGGTAGAAAGAAAGAGACAGAATGAGAGAATCGTGCTTTTACCCATTAAAGCTGCGCTAGTTGTTGATGTAGAGACTTTGCAACCGCAGGATGTCAAATTAAAGTAAATCTACCCGTCAGAAGCTGCAGAGCTGCAGGACAGCCAGGAGAGATGAGGGTGTGTGTGCGTATATAGGTGTGTCAGGACAGCCAGGAGAGATGAGGGTGTGTGTGCGTATATAGGTGTGTGGGGGGAGGCTGATCTCAGCACTGTCTCTACAGTCTTTTGGTGATAATTAAGACTCTACTGCAGGGAGTTTCACTCACCTGCTTTTGAATACTGATGTGAGTCTTTCCTCATCACGAGAGAAGGTTTCATTTCATACAATGATCTCTACGCAAAAGAAATACAAGCAGTAGCCCAGAATTACCCCAAATATTAATTCACAAGGACACTGTACCTGTGCTCTTACACGGCTGTCAATGGCCCTAAGGACCAGCATGCTGTATGTTACACATGCAGTGGCATTCAGATCCAAGGTATATGGAAATTGATATGGGATGCCTTTTGATTATTATTGCTATAGCAAAAAGGACTTTTATTTTACAAAACAGCTTTTTGCTAAGGGTATGTAAGGCCCAGGGAGTGTCTGAGCTCAGGGTACAATTGAACTTGGTTTATGTAAGGCTCAGGGTGTTTGAGCTTAGAGGTATATGACTCAGGGTGTGTTTGAGATCGGGGTATGTAAGGCTCAGGGTGTTTGAGCTTGGGGTATATGACTCAGGGTATGACTCAGCCTCCCTGTTTCAGGGATCAGCTATGTTCATGTTCAACTCACCTGAGTTCACATCTGAAGTGACACAGCAGGCAGAAATCAACAGTAATTGCACAGCAGCACTAAGGCAAAATCCCCAGCAATACCAAGCTTTCAATTCACTAATGTTCTGACACAAACACTACTGACAGTATACAACAGGAGGCCCATTATCTGATGTACAAAAATACATTTATTCGAAACAATTTCAAAATGACAGTTTTTTTTTTCTCCCATAGAAATATTGAAATAAAGATGGTGTTGAACAGTAATGATGAGTCATGCAGCTGTGTGTGTTGTGGGATGAGTGAAAGGTATCACAATGAATTGCCTGTCAAAATGTTTTACAGTAAACAACACTGACGAAATTACAGTTTCCTCCACCTTAATTTCGTATACATTTCCCATTTAACTTTTGAGAAGTTGTTGCCCTCTTCCAAGCAATGATCTCCATCAGAGCAGAGCAAATGAAATCAGAGATAACATTAAACAGAGAATGCTTCAAGGAGACAGACAGACAGAAAGAGAGAAAGAGAGAGAGAGGGAGAGGGAAAGAGTGAGAGAGAGAACGCATGAGAGGGTCTCAGTACATATTTTTACAAAACCAGTGAGCTTGGAGTAGAACAAAGCAACAACAATAAGGTTTAGTGTCCCTGCTGCACAAGGAGACTATCTGAGGTGCTACTGGAGGGTTGTGGGACCCTCCATCCACACATGTACACTGGAGAACTGGACACACTTCCCCCAGTGAAAGGACTGGGAGGGCATCACTAACAGGCGTAACCTCCACATGGCCCGGTTCCCTCTAACTCAGTCCGGATGGCCAAAGGAACCACCATCAGAAGTCGGCTCCGGACCTCTCAACTGTGCCTAGTGTCACAGAATCCACAAAGGTGTCTAGTGCAAAAATATACATAAACACACACACACACACACACACACACATATATATATATATATATATATATATATATATATATATATATATATATATATATATGAGAAATAAAAATGAATAAAACCTGTGACGCCTCCGCTCTCGCCGATGGGCGCAGCGTTAGCATTGATGATGAGCTAGCACGGAGGTGCGGGATCGCTAACAAGTGATGCAGCGTGGACGCACCGTTCTGCGGGTGTCTCACGCCCCTCTGCCTACTGTCTGCCCTCAGCAGTCCTTCTGTAATTGCCCGCCAACTTCCAGTGAGGGGCGATTAGCGGAAACACCCCCCCCCCCCCCCCCCCCCCTTTGTGTTTGCCGTCACACCACGCGCAGCCACCGGCAGCTGTTGGTGTTAGCGTCCATGGTGTTAGCTACGAAGCTTCTGCTGAGGGCTGTTCTTCTGCCCTTCTCCTTTAATAGCCCCTTAACTGCAGACGCATTGACTGGACGGTTCGGAGTAATTGAACAGAACTCAGGCTTGGGGATGTAATCTGTTTATGTGGTGCATTTGCTGTAAAAAGGCAGATAAGGGAATAATGTAAATAAGCCCCAGATCAGCAGGACTCGACACCAGACACCTTGAATCAGCAGATTTTCCAAGTAGCCTACGGCGCAAAAGCTGCTTTAGCTCTGGCTAAAGGATTAGATTCGCTCTGGCTATAGGATTAGATTTACCATCCGATACGTGTCAGTTCAGATCAGTGTCCGTCAGGAACCGATTCATACGCCATGACTCGGCTTATCACGGTTTATCAATACATGCTGTGCCGGCTTTGCCCTCTCCAGTCCTGTTGAGATAAACCCCTCTCGGTAGGACAGAATTCATAGCACCGATCCGGTGTTGGTGGTAGTTGTCCATGTACACTGATCTGAGAGCAGTTTTGCCCCTTATAATGATTAACAGCGATAGTTTAGTGGGGTGAGCCAGCTCCACATTATAGTGGACCTTTGACCCCTACCTGGGCCATGTTTTCATGAGACTGTAACACGAAAACAAAAAAAAAAATTAAACACAAGATGCGTGTGTACAGCCTGCACGTAGAGACGCGCATGATGAACACATCTGGCTGTTGGGTAAGTTGCAAATGCTTAACGATGGATATTGGACTGTTTCACTATCGAGGATCAGAGATCTTTGAACAACTTTATACTGCAAATAACATGAAATATTATCTCTTCCACACAGAGAATTCCAGAGAGAACCGTGTGGTCTTGCAGCCGTATGTACTTGAAGCAGTTTGATGAATGAAGTGAAGGATGAGATCCTTCTGCGCCGCACAGGAACTCATATTCACGATTTTAATAAGTTTTCTCTCATTTATCTACTGCTTCTGACTCGTTGGGATATTGCTATGTACAGTCGCGTTCATAAAAAAAGGCTTGCGTCACCCAACCAGGTATCCAAATCCTAGCGCATTATGAGGAACCCAAAATGGTCACGTCCTACAAGACACAAGCAGCCTTCATCTCTGTGTGGAAGAGGAAGCCGTGAAGGAAGGCCCATTACTGCAACCAACCTTCCAGACTGAAACGTTGACTAAGCAGGCAGGTTTGGACATAATTCAAATGTAATCCTTGACCATGGAAGTCAGTGAAGTTTCAGCGGTTAGAGCAAACTCAGGATCCCAACACTAGCACAGCAAAATGTACATGATTTCCCTTTTGTGGCAGCCTAAAAATAATTATTTACACCACTTAGTTATCTACACACACATAATGTAAATCGTGTCCTTGCAAAATTACATGCACAATTCAAGGACCTATTGAAAAGAAAGAAAATGAGGATTCCATAAAAGTTGTGATTCTCAACACACTTTTTTTGTGGTTTTAATTTAAAAGGTACTGTGGTTAAGGTTCACAGCTGTGCTGTTGCCACACTATTTACAGTAGAAGCTTGAAAATGACAGCATTCTTGCTGTATATACAGAGACGAGGACAGTGAGACCTGCGGACACTATGACCCAGGGCAGGGCTCCTCCCTGACAAGACACGATAAAGATCAAAAATAAACCCAACAAACAATATACCTCATTAAAATCTTCTTATAAATACTCTAACTTTTATACTTATTTATACAGTAACTATAACTTTTAATGTTTATAAATTAAGGTAAAATTTCAGGTAGCTAAATGTTATGATGGCAAAAAAACCAAAAACAAAACAAAACGTAGTCGAAAAGGCATTGCTTTCATAAGGCGTCCACTTTACATGTTATTATGACAAGAGAAAAATGTATTAATATGCTTCTTTAAAAGCAACACAGCCGATTAAGTGAAACGGGCCAACAGAAGAACACATTCACCTATGTAGACAAAAGCCTTCTGAAAGACGGCTGGAAAGTCATTTTGACTCTTTCACAGTTTGTCCACTCCTTTTATCTGCCCAAAACCATTTTGTATAAGGCTGAAATTTGGCAGTAACTGTGAACTGAAACCCAGTCAAATTTCCCTCAGGGACACTTTCCCCCCTCCTAGTCTTCGAAAGTGCAAGAGCCACACCACTTCATATGGTAGGAATAATCGAGCTCGAGAAGTGAGCATCACAATCCTGTTCAGAAGAAGAGTCAGCGTTAGGCCTGAAATCCCGCTGAATTCCCTCCTGCTGATTACCCGACAGACAGCAGAGGATGTGCCGACGGATAAAGTATCTCGAGCGAATTTCAGATAAACAATTCATCTGATTACAAGCTTCAATACTGAAGACTCGATTAGGTATCCAAGATTCAGCAAAACATTACATTTAGTTATACTGGTGTCAGTTCATTTGCATATCTCACTTGACTTCATGCTCTCGCACTGGCTCAGATTGTAATTGATATGCAAATAAGACGACCCAATAAAAAATACAAGCAAACCAAAGTGCTTATGATGTGTGGACAATTAACATAACTCAGGTTGCCACACCCCAGACCAACACCTACAGGCCCTGGATTCATCAGTGTCTTTTCCCTGTCAAACTCATATTCGAAACATAGAACTGAAACATTATTCCACAGAAATGCTGAAATCTGTTTTGTATGTAGTTCTACAGTTTGCAGATTCTTCAACAGGACCATATAATGTCCTTATAATTTACTTGTCTGAAATAGATATTTTGTCATGACTACCTCCTGGAGTTTACTGAAGCTTACAGTATTAGTTGGGACATTTCAGAAGGCCAAATGTCGAGCATTTCGAACACTTTGCTTGTCTGCCTCGTTTTCTCTTGAAGCCAAGCACGATTTTCATCACAATTAAAAAAAAATGTCTCATTAACTGTGTTTAGATTCTCTGTACGGATCTTATCAAACAAGACACCCATGCAAATCTGTATAAACGAGGTCCTTAGAAAACTATTAACAATCACTGTTTCCGAAGTTACAAAAAGTAAAAGGAAAGAAAAAGGGAAAAAAAGAAGAAAAAAACCTACAGAACTTTTCAAAATGGCGCTGCTTCTGTACACTTCCTTACAGTCCCTTTCTTTCCTTCCAAGTCTCCAAGCTGTCCAGATAGGTGGCTCTTTCAGACGCTGGTACAGTTGGGGATTTCTCTTGTGCTTTCACATGGGTTGATCATTCCACCTGGTTTAGAAACAACAACAGAAACAACATCAACAAAACAAAACAAAAACAGGAGTTATCTTACGAATGAAGGGAACATCCCTGCTCTTTAAACAGCATTGAGGCCCAACGTCCTTATTAAAATATGTAGCTCGTAGCTTACATATAAAGCAAACAGCCTGATAAATAACAACACAAACAGGAACAAACAACTCATGTAGTAGATCTTCAGAGGTGAAGCCAGTATTAAACTGCTCAGTAAACAGCAAGGCATCTCATTTAGATTTGAAAATTGAGAGGTGGTCAGCTGCTTAGACAGTGGGGATATTGGGATGAAACCCCTGACACAACCACTATCCTTCACACATTCGAAAAGCGCAACTATTCTCCATAATTCTTTTCCCACGTCACTTCTGGTGTAGTTGTATCAACATGTGCAGACCAGGGCCCTCTTCTATTCTACACCACCTATCAATACACTCGAATTTACCATGTGACTATGCGAATGACCAGCTAGAATGTGTTTGGCTCTTTGTCTTTCTGACAAGAATGCAGTTGTTGACGGCTTAGCAGGGACAAGAGGCATTCACAGACACACACCTCTGCAGCACCAGGGAGCTCTTGGGTGGGAGCAACCTTGGCCAAGGCTGGGAATATCCCCACCGACCACAACAATGCTGGGAATATCCCCACCGACCACAACAATGCTGGGAATATCCCCACCGACCACAACAACAACACTGGGAATATCCCCACCGACCGCAACAATGCTGGGAATATCCCCACCGACCACAACAACAACACTGGGAACATCCTCACAGACCACAACAACACTGGGAATATCCTCACAGACCACAACAGTGCTGGCAATATCCCCACCGACCACAACAATGCTGGGAATATCCCCACCGACCACAACAACATCACTGGGAATATCCTCACAGACCACAACAACGCTGGGAATATCCCCACCGACCACAACAACGCTGGGAATATCCCCACCAACCACAACAACAACACTGGGAATATTCCCACCGACCACAACAACACTGGGAATATCCCCACTGACCACAACAACACTGGGAATATCCCCACCGACCACAACAACAACACTGGGAATATCCTCACAGACCACAACAATGCTGGCAATATCCTCACAGACCACAACAACGCTGGAAATATTCCCACCGACCACAACAACAACACTGGGAATATCCTCACAGACCACAACAACGCTGGGAATATCCCCACCGATGACAACAACAACACTGGGAATATCCTCACAGACCACAACATTGCTGGGAATATCCCCACCGACCACAACAACAACGCTGGGAATATCCTCACCAACCACAACAACAACACTGGGAATATCCTCACAGACCACAACAATGCTGGGAATATCCTCACAGACCACAACATTGCTGGAAATATCCCCACCGACCACAACAACAACGCTGGGAATATCCTCACCGACCACAACAACGCTGGGAATATCCCCACCGACGACAACAATGCTGGGAATATCCCCACTGACCACAACAACGCTGGGAATATCCTCACCGACCACAACAACGCTGGGAATATCCTCACAGACCACAACAACACTGGGAATATCCCCACCGACCACAACAGGCTGTGTGAGCTTACATGCGACGAAATTTCATTCTGCGTACACCCGTGTACAATGAATGACAATAAAGATTGTCTAAGTCTAAGTTACAACAACGCTGGGAATATCCTCACAGACAACGTGTGCACTTGTTCAAGATCCGGCTACTCTCCATAATTTTGCCTATTAATCGGTTGTCATTGTGTAGGCCAGCATCTGCTTCACAGTGAAACACTAATGCTTGTTGAGCAGGCATAACATGCTCTTTGTCAAAAGAACTACAAAATTCTTTTTCTCCTACAGCTGAAGTGCTTAATCTGTTCCTGTGACCCTAATTTCATCTTGTTAAACTTTAATTGCATGATCAGTGTTCTCCTCTAGTTACTGCTTATTAGATAAAATTAAAACTCAATTGGCAGTCATTAAACTATTACATGATCATACAGATGCAGCTACAACAGTCCCTACAGCAATCTCTACAGCAGTCTCTACAACAGTCCCCACAGTAGTGTCTACAAGTTTCTACAGCAGTTCCTACAGCAGTCTCTACAACAGTCCCTACAGCGGTCTCTACAGCAGTCCCTACAGCAGTCTCTACAGCAGTGTCTACAGCAGTCTCTATAGTAGTCTCTACAAGTCTCTACAGCAGTTCCTACAGCAGTTCCTACAGCAGTCTCTACAACAATCTCTACAGCAGTCTCTACAAGTCTCTACTGCAGTCCCTACTGCAGTCCATACAAGTATCTACATCAGTCCCTACAGCAGTCTCTACATCAGTCCCTACAGCAGTATCTACAGCAGTCTCTACAGCAGTCTCTACAGCAATCCCTACAGCAGTTCCTACAGCAGTCTCTACAAGTCTCTACTGCAGTCTCTACTGCAGTCCCTACAAGTATCTACAACAGATTTGTGAACTTAACATAACATAACATAACATAACATAAGTCCTTATGAAGTTCAATTTTCAACTGCGATGTTAATGCTACAGCTGTTTTTAAAAGATGAGGATTTCCCTGAGTTTGTTTTGCAGACGCACGTTTAATGTTCTTTGATTCTCTGGTGAGACTGCAGTATTTATGTTTTGTGCTTCAACACACCACGAATTTAAAAAAAAAGGTCAGCTTAGCCATTCACTACAGTCCTGTCATTAAATGTGTCATCCCTCATGAGCCGGTTTTATATTTTATCAGTTTGTTTCTTTCAGAAAGTCAGGCTTAAAGGCTTTTGTTTAGGCTGCCTCACCCGATATTCCACTGTGAATACTGTTCAAATGACCTCCCAGGTCACCAAGCTCCAGGTATATTCAATCCCTCCAATGACCTGTGTGGTGCCCTTCGCTGCACTGCCAGCAGGGCTGCGGTCAAAAGGTGGTGGAGGTGTGAAACGCGGCCACTCACGTTTGATGCGGCCATCCAGCTCCTTCTCCATCAGCTCTTTGGGGGTGGAGAACTCGCTGAGCGTGATTTTGGGAGTAGCATCACTCTGGCCCACAGTTCCCAGCATCTCTTGCTCTTTCTCGTGGTTCACTTCGGCGTATATATTAATCCAGGGGATTTTTCTGGAAAGGACAAAGGGCGGGAGAGTCGTTGTTTTTGCCACTTGCCAGCCGTACGCCAGAGTGCATCCTTACCGCTTCGAGAACGAAAACCCATTTGTGGTGCAATAAGGTTAAATCTGTCCTCTGGAGAATTGGTTTTCAGAGTTTAGGAAGGCGCTACAGTCTGTTGGGACTTTGGCAATAAGGATAGAATTGACTGGATTAAAAAAAAGTACTGCATTTGTTTCTGGGAAATCTAGAAGTAAGTATTGCAAAACCCATATCACAAAAGTTTTCGTTTAAAAATAACTGAATCCTAAAGAACTCTAAGTATGTATAGACAGTGCTGATGTCACTCCAACTCAACATCATCTGATTAGGCAGGATTAATTTTCATTCCTTAGATGAAAAGACCTGACACACTTCATTATTGGAGAATTGTTACAACAGAACAATCACACATTATGAGACCATATGGGGACAAAGAAACACCTGTTAGCCTTGTTTACCTTCTACAGTTACCGTAACGTTGTTACCAAAACAGAGCGGAGATGCACATTTCTATCTCTTCCTGGTAACAGTTGCTTATGGATTTGAGTTTAGAATCAGGAAACAATTACAAAAATTGTCAGAACAGCACAACTAATTCCCCAAATGCTGCACTTTGAGGGTTTTCACATTTTACCAGCCAGAAAATAATGGCCGTGCAATTTCCCACAGATAAAATGATCTTTTCCTTCCATTTACATTTATGACTCACATTGTGTGGTTGAAATAACCTTCTTCAGTTTGCTTCAATTTTCTATTAATTCTACAGTTTAATTGGTTTGTTTTGTCAAGTGTGACATTTCAATAAATATGGTTCATCTCTAAATTGCTGAAAAATCCATATCTATTATTGATGATTACGTCGACATTTTCCTCACTTATTCTGAGCATAAAATAAATTATTCAAAGAGTTGCTAACAGTTTTCCAGCTGAGACATCCCTCCTGCATATTAAACAATTTAATAATATTTTCATCAAATTATTTGAAATGTTTTTTTTCCCTTTGTCTTTTCTATATTCATATACTAATCACCTCCATATATATATTAACAAAACTACCACTTTAATATGGTCTTAATTGCTACTAATATAAATGAACAAACTCCGATACATTCTATTGTTAGCATCAACCGATTCTGCTCTAATCCCGATTGTAATTCCGCATTCCGCATTTATCACTCGACATTGAGCAGAGAGATTTAGCGTACTTAGTGAACCATTAATGCAACACGTGTACACACAGTACTGCATTCATCCTAATGTTATGTCCAGGGACATGCGAGAGCCTTTAGAGGCATCGCAGCAGGTGGAAAATATCAAGGAAGGGAGGTAACGGCTGGAGAGCCAATCAGAGACAAAAGAAGAGTGCTAATGAAATCCTGTTCTGAGCTGTGAGTGGTTCCCCACAGGCACGTGTGTGCGGTGGCGGTGCTTTCACGCTGAAGACACAAGTGCTCGTGCCATTTCACCTCTTGAATTTGTAGATGAGGAAGACAGCGAAGCCCAGGAACACCACGGAGAGGAGCATTAACATGGCGGAACTGCTGTGTCTCGGGATGGAGTCGACGAGCGGAGCTGAGAGAGAGAGAGAGATGGAGAGATGGAGAGGGGGAAGAGAGAGAGGAGGGGGAGATGGAGAGAGAGAGGGAGAGAAGGAGAGAGAGAGATGGAGAAAGAAAGAGAGAGGAAGAGATGGAGAGTGGGAGAAAGAGAGAAATGGAGAGATAGAGAGAGAGAGAGAGTGTGTAACAGACAGAAAAACATGAACAAAATAACATGTTCATCAGGTCTGATTTCAAATCCAGGCAAATCTCAGAATATCTCACAAAGGGTTCCTGCTGCCCTTTGCTCAGTGGTTCCTCAGTTGGCACTCAAAGAAGAATTCTAAGCAAGATGGAGGAAGGAATCACCAACCTCCGACACCATCTCTTAACATCAAGACTTTTCTAACACTAGGATACTTTCGGGAAAGCGCTGAATGTAACCATTTCACAAGAATGCCACAAAAGCCGAATCCAGATCAGCGCAGAAGTGAGTGCTGCCATCAGAACCCAATGGGTCTCTCTCTCACTCTCTTATCCACTTTACGAAGTCCCAGAGGGGCGGTCTGCTCTGAGCTGACACGCTCCACGATTCTCCGCCATCAAGACCAGCACTGGGATTTCCCACCAGCCTTCTGAAAGGCAGCCCCCGTAACGCCGATGACCTTTTCTTCAACAGCCCGAGGGCTTTTTGGACCTTTCAAGGCTAGAAAACAGGGTGGAGTGGTTCCAGGAGCTTGGGCCACTCAGATGGCCAATGCATTGCAGTAAATTCGGTCCTCTGAACCGCACGCTGCAGCTCTGAGAGAGCAGGCGGTTCCTAACAGCCTTCACCAGGTTTCATGGCATCCAATCAAATAGCATAGGGTTGTTTTAAAGGGGCCGGACAAAGGCATGGGGAGTGTCGTCTGTTCCCTCGATGGCCTTTGTCTTGAACAGGTTAATTTCGGCCTCCTTTTCACCCGGGAGAATGATGACCAGTGGCCAACCAGTTCGCTGATACCAGTTAACCGTTCACCTGCCAGTGATTACAAAATCATGGACTGTATTTGGGTTTGAGGACTAGACACAACATAATTGGTCTCTGGTCTAGAGTTAGATCAGGGATATAGCTCGGCAAGCAGAAGAAGACGAAGAAGGAGAAGAGGACCTGCTTGTTAAAACTCTGTAAACGAATAGATTTTCATTTTTTGTATGAGGAGAGCTGTCAAGTTTTGATTGCATGGTGGCAATTAAACAACTGTTATAAAATCACTTTTGAAATCAACTGGAGTAATAAAAGTCCAGCTGTTCTCGGTGTTGTCAAACCTCTGTAATCTTGGGGACAAAACAACTAGCATTCATTATTCTGTACGGTTCAATAAAAGATATCTGACAGATGGGCAAAGGCAAACATGAAAAGACCTTGTAGTACAAGCCAAAAACCAAACAATCCCGAGGTTCACGCCGAGCTTCAAGGTCATGGTGCTTGTTGTAACATTAGAGTTTGGAAAACATTAGTACAGCACAGACACGTAAGTTATTCTATGTGATGAAGTATTTTAAAAATATATAAAAAGCCGTTAGGAAACCCAAGTTACCTAAAGTTAATTGCGTAATGTAAACGATGACTCTGGATCCGGGCTTGAGCTCGAACTCCACCAGGTTCTGGTTCAGTGCGATAATGAGGACCTCAGCAATCTGTGCAGGCAGAAGCAACATGACTTTAACACACATTCACGTCCAATGAGGAATCAAGGACCTTCAGACGTGAAGCACACATGCCAGGTCTCTCTATTTCTCAGTCACAAACAACGCAGGGATGTATGGGAAATGGGTTGACCCAGCATGCTGGGACAATAACAGCAGTAATAATCCCACACACTGAGGTTATATATTAAAGATCAGCTTTGCCATTGATCAGTAAACAGCTTCTTATCAATCCACTCGGTGACATCACGATACCGCTCCTACCCGAACTGAAATGGCATCGCGACATCGTTCAATCTCACCTGCTCCAGGTCCTCCACGCTCTTTTTCCTGCCCTCTGACTGGTTCCTGCTGGGAAGCAGGAAGAGCTCGGCGGCCGTGGGAATTCCAGGAAACACAGCGACCAGCAGCTGGTCGGCGGGAACGTCTGCGATCTGCGGGGAGGAAGAGGAGGAAGCACGAGGGTCAGACGCTGCGCTGGTACTGCTTGGCTCGGGCCTCCACCACCTCGCACCATAAGCTGAGGCTTAACAATTCGTTTTTGGCCACCCTGAGCGCACGACTCGCACGATGAGTCAGAGCGATTTGAACGTTTTGGATGAGAGGAGAAGGTCGGCCTGGCCGTCGACCTGCACAGGAATCGGAGCCCCGCGATTGGCCGAGAGAGTGAGGCGAGCACTCGGGGGCTGCACAGAAAGGCTAAAGGCCGATTAACGCACGACGCCGTCTTTAGGAGGTTTTGATTGTGTGGTCAGAATCCATTTAAATGCATATCAGGGCCGAATGGCCCAACAATAAGACACTCTGAAATCCAGAGGAGAGGTTGATGGCAGGTCTGCTTGCAAAAAGGCTCGGTGCATTGCAATGAGACCTTCTCTGCAATGAGACCTTCTATGCTTAGCATGGGCCCCGTTTCCAGGCAGGCGAATGACCTGGAAGAGCAGAGGCACTGCAGTAATCACCTTCCAATGACACGTCATGACAATGTGGACAATGCTGCAACCAATCAGACTCACTCTCTTATGTCTAATCCCGCCGAAACTAGGTGCTTCAACATGGCAGTCAAAAGGGCGGGAAACGCAGTGGAGAATTAAACCTTCTGAATGTATTATCAGGAGGCCATTATCAGGAGCACTTGAGTGTATAATGCCTACAATGAAAACAGTATCATTGCAGAATTACTGAGGCATAAGCATTAGCATGCTGTCAGATATCAGTACAAGAGCTCAGCAACCATGGGGGAGGGGCCAAGGAAGGGGGAGGGGTCAATGAAGGGTAGGGGCCACAGCAAACTCTTCTGTTTTGGGGTAGGCGGGATTCATCTCTCCTTCTGCAGCGAGGTAAAATGTTCTAGGAACTTACATCAGTGGCGCAGTAGGGCAGTGCTGGAGTGCTATCTCAGGCTCTGGAGGATCTTACTCACCTACATAACATGCTGAGCTCTGCCATTATCTGAGTGGGGGGGCCAGGAAAAGATGGAGGCACAGAATGAAACATAGAGCGAGAGAGAGAGAGAGAGAGAGAGAGAGAGAGAGGTAAAAAAGAAGAAAGAATGACTAAAGGGGGGGGGGGGGGGGGGAATAACAGCTATCGGAGGAAGAGACTTGTAGTCCAGGCAATATGAATTCAGGCAGCATGAGGACTCTACTGCCCAAAATCTGCCCCAGCGCTGGGCGCACAGCTGGTGAGTGAGACCTCCACCCTCCGTTCACTCCTACAAGACCCCACTCGACACGGGGGCACGAGTCAGATATCTCGGTCCACCTGCACTACTGCGGCCCTGACCGTGGCCGCTGATCTCAGATCAGTTGTTGGCCCCACCCTGTCCCAGTGATTGCTACAACACGGCTGCCAAAGGGCTGATCCCAGACACACTTAATCCACATGGGCCCCTGCTGTTTTGATCAGCCGGAACTAAAGAGGTGCTGGCTTTGATTATGTGCAAACGCCCTTCTGTTTCTCTCCAAGATATCCTGAGCTGTTTACCGGAGCCACCGTGATGCGGAAGGGGAGGATGAGAAAACCAGCCTTTGTCTTTGAAAGGGAAGATAAAGCCACGGGACTTTGAACTTGCTGCAGAATAATAATCGCTTCACAGGACACATGGGCAAATCCTGTCTTAGGGGGCATGCCCTGGGGATCACGAGGATGAGCAAGGCTAGGGAAATATGAATGTGTGAGTCTGTGTGTATGTGTGGGCTTGTGTGTGTGCATGCTGTAATATATGTTACAAAGTATGGCTGTTGCAAAAGTAAGATTGTGTGTGCATGTTGGCATGAGTGAGTATATCTTATAAAGCATGCATGTTGTGGGGTTAGAGGTGTGTGCGCGTGGGAGTGTGTGTGTGTGTGTGTATGTGTGTGTGTGTGTATTGAGCTCTATATCCTGACCTAGTTCACAGACATCAGACATACATTCCCACACTTGTAGGCACGAGGAAAGGTAGTCACGTCTCTGTATCTTCCGACTCCTACCCAGACGTGAACACACTGTGACACATTCCTGAGTACATCTTTTCTCTGGTGTTTCCAATGCCTGCAATTCACCTCACCGCATATTCAAATTCCACAGGCACTTGTGCCCGTGAATGCCACATTGTCCGCACGTGTTTGTGTGTGCATATGCGTGTGCGTTCGCAGTTCATATGAAAAGAAGCGCGTGGTTTGTCTTACGGCTAGCAGCTGTAGCTCTTCCCTTACGACTTCGCTCAGAGAATCCAATATCTCGCTCGTATTAATTGGTGTGAATTTACTGGGTGGGATCACCCCGGTGTGTGCGTGTGTGTGCAATTACGTAGCCCGAGGCAGAAAAGCGAGACGGACAGCCCTAGGTAGCGGGCGCGCACACACACACACACACACACACACACACACACACACACATGCGTGGGTTTGGAACTGCACGACTGCTGGCTGGTCGGTGGTGCATCGCTGGCGTGGGCGAGCTCTGACGTGCCCCCTCCCATGTGGGGCTTTGTCTCTTTCTGTGCGCAGCTCAGCTCACGTGGCGGAGAAGGCCGTGGAGCTCCAGGTAGAGGGGCGAGATGTGGAGCTCCAGGTAGAGGGGTGAGGTGTGGATCTCCAGGTAGAGGGGTGAGGTGTGGATCTCCAGGTAGAGGGGCGAGGTGTGGATCTCCAGGTAGAGGGGTGAGGTGGGGAGCTCCAGGTAGAGGGGCAAGCTGTGGAGCTCAAGGTAGAGGGGCGAGGTGTGGATCTCCAGGCAGGGGGGAGAGGTGTGGAGCTCCAGGTAGAGGGGTGAGGTGGGGAGCTCCAGGTGGAGGGGCGAGGCATGGAGCTCCAGGTAGAGGGGCAGGGTGTGGAGCTCCAGGTAGAGGGGCGAGGTGGGGAGCTCCAGGTAGAGGTGCAGGGTGTGGCGCTCCAGGTAGAGGGGCAAGCTGTGGAGCTCCAGGTAGAGGGGCAAGGCATGGAGCTACAGATAGAGGGGTGAGGCATGGAGCTCCAGGCAGGGGGAAGAGGTGTGGAGCTCCAGGCACGGGGAAGAGGTGTGGAGCTCCAGGCAGGGGGGAGAGGTGTAGAGCTCCAAGCAGGGGGAAGATGTGTAGAGCTCCAGGCACAGGGGCGTGGCGTGGAGCTCGAGGTAGAGAGGTGAGGCGTGGAGCTCCAGGTAGAGGGGCCCCATCACATCCACCCTGACAGTGGGTGGGTCAGCCCAACTGATTCTGCATGGGTACTCTTTTCATCATCAAAATCAGACATTACTAATCGCCAGCCTGCCTCTGCACTCCCCTGCCTGGCAGCGCTAATAAATTAGCCCATGCCCAATATGGGGGCAAAGAAAGAGAAGGATAGAGGAAGAGACAGTTGAACCAGAGAAGAGAGAGAGGGAGCGACATGGACAAAGGGAGGGAGCACCGTGGCAGAGATCCACGAACCAGGATTGAACAGGGGGTGAACAAGCAGGAGTGGAGCACGGGCGGAGCACAGGTGGAGGTCCCCACTCACCTGCAGCAGAGACTTCTTAATGACCCCGCCCACATCCTGCCTCCACTCACCTGCAGCAGAGACTTCTTAATGACCCCGCCCACATCCTGCCTCCACTCACCTGCAGCAGAGACTTCTTAATGACCCCGCCCACATCCTGCCTCCACTCACCTGCAGCAGAGACTTCTTAATGACCCCGCCCACATCCTGCCTCCATTCCGGGATGTCGGGATTTGCGTCGTCCAGGTTCGGAGAGAAAGATAAAAGCAGTGATTTGAAGAATTCTGTCACCCAAAGAGAAAGCAAGAGGGAAACGGATTTTAATAGCCATCTTGCCTCTTCTCTTCCATGATCTCTCTATCTGTCTCTCTCTCTCTCTCTCTCTCTCTCTCTCTCTCTCTCTCTCTCTCTCTCTCTCTCTCTCTCTCTCTCTCTCTCTTCTTTAGACAGAAAATGGCCAGGCTTGTTAAAGACATCATTAGAGACAGCCATAGAAAGGTTAAAATTTATTATGGAGAGGATTACAGTGTTAAGGAGTTCCTACATAATATAGACTACCAAAACACAACATCACTATAATCAGCATATGTGACACATGAACAGGGTGATGTCATACATGGACTTATGTCCTCACAAACTTTTCCAGAAGCAACATTTAGCCTGTAATGAACGCCAGTGATCTGAGCAGGCTGCCTTGTTTCTGTGATAATATGGCACAAAGTGCTGGATGACATCTGGTGGGTCACCTTGTACAGCGATGGTCTTTGTGTCCTGCAGGATGGAGCTGGCGGAGGAGACCTGCACCGTCACCGTGTTCATCCCCTCGGCTGCAAACACGTGCGGGATACTGCCCTCCAGGGTTATCACTGGCTACAAACAAACAAACAAACAAACAAACAAACGAAACCCTTGAATGTAAGCCAAACAGACCGAGTCCGCATGGGGGCGTTGCCATAGCGCCCTGACTAATACACTCAATCTCCATGTACGTTTGAATGTATTCATCAAAAGATCTGTTGGGGGGGTTTGAATGTTTTAAGAGGGAACACATGAAACGGTTCACTGAGCACACACTGCTGCTTGTTGCCTGTGCTCATGACTCACAGTCGTATCGTTGGTGGGCGTGAATAACACAAGCACCTAACAACATATTAAGGCCACCTGTCCCCACCAAAGGTGGCATCTCAGAGAGCCATCACACTAAACGGTGAGCTGCGAGATACCAGGTACCTTCTCATGAAAGCATCTGGACCTTTGAAGAGAGAAAGAAAGTGGGAATGTTCTTCACACACTCCCGTGAAAGGTGCGGTGATGTTTAGGTCAGGTGACACATGGTAAGGCCACGGTTTAGCATCGCCCTCGTAACCGTCAGCTGACACCTGCCGGCAAACCTCCACCTGGGACCATTGATGTTCTGTGCCGATGCGGTTTAACGGTGTCACGTGCCGTTTACCGTCGAGGGACGTGAGACGCGGCAGGAAGGGAAGGAGCCACGGGCAGGGTCAAAGGTCACATTAGGTTACATGCGCAGATCAGATGCAGGATGCGGATGCAACGTCTTGCCTGTTGCCGCCAACATTGCCATGGTAACGGAATCGGTTTAATAATGCACGACGTGGAACACGCATCACAAAAGGCACGTGTGCTCTTCTCTTCATCAAACGGAACCCTCAGCAGAAAAAATACAACAAAACACTGAATTTTTCATATACGGCAAAATGCTGCCTCTCTGCATAGTTGTCTTGTGTTTCAATAGGACCTATTATAATGTTTCTGTGTTTCCCATTTCCTATAGAGTGCTACGGAGCTTTTGTGCATGTAAATGGTTTGCAAAGTTACAAAACCCAAAGTACACTCCAGAGTGAGGAACTCTTCCCCCAAACAAACCACTTTTCTCAGCTACCTAAAACGCCTCCTTGGAATTTCAGCCATTTTCTTTGTCACAAGATGATGCAATCTCATAATACCTTCCATACTGCCTGCCTACTGTGTGCTTGACACCCTCTCATAACGCATCAAGTACAGGGAGGCCAGGAAGAGTCTGTTTGGTTTGGTAGCTAAGTTAAGAAAATGCAGTGTTTTGTGTTGAGGGGAAAACTCGTTTGCCTGCTCTGCCAAAGGTAGAATCACAACGAAGACATTAATTGAAATGATTTTGTTAATTTTTACCAGTCAGCAGTTCCATCAG
>NC_135230.1:7825075-7837575 GCF_052324685.1 Brachyhypopomus gauderio | reverse complement strand
CAGTGCCACAGTGAGTGTTTCAGGGTTCTTCAGCAGCAACTGCAAATGTCAAAATAGTAAAACGCAACCACACCATGAGCGTGTGTGCGTGCGCGTGTGTGTGTGTGTGTGTGTGTGTGTGTGTGTGTGTGTGTGTGTGTGTGTGTGTGTTCATGTGTGTTTTGCAAGACTCCCCTATAGGGTCAGATAACCCTCAGTAAAGCTCATTCTGTCTGTTCCTATGACTGAATGCAGAAAGACAGAAATAATGTGGCTCTTGAGAGAGTTGTGTATTTGTGTGTGTATCTATGTGCATGTATTTTTGATTGTGTGTGTGCCACACAGCTACACACCACGTCACATAATTACATGTGTGTGTATGTGTGTGTGTGTGTGTGTGTGTGTGTGTGTGTGTGTGTGTGTGTGTGTGTGTGTGTGTATTATCTGCATCCATTCTGCCTCCAGTCTAATAAAGATTAGCGTTAGCTAGTGGTTCTCCATCATACACCACAAATCACATTAGCCACTTCTTCCATTCCCTGGAGCTCATCGCATTCAGAGACACTCTTTAACATGCCTTCAACCATGATACCCTGAAATAGAGCAAGGGGTGGCTCAAAGAAACATGACCACGATGAAATCCTGCCTCCCAAGAGAGAGCGACTGGACATTTGGCTCATGGATGACCCAAGAGGGTTTTGTCTAAAAAAAAATCTATTCTCCACTCAAGTTCAGGGGGTGGAATTTATTGTTTGTGTGTTGGCCAGAAATCAGTTTCTATCACGTTCATGGGTGTGTGAAGATAAGGGATGAATGTGTGTGCCAGTGTGTGTGTGTGTGTGTGTGTGTGTGTGTGTATCTCTCCTGGGGCCTGCTGAATGCCAATGGTGGGTTTGTACAGCCTCTGTTATGTGTTCAGCAGGCCAGAGTTGTTGAGTGTGATGTGGAGCTGCTTTTCCTCAACTCTGGCAACACTGGGAAAGGAGGAACACAGAGACGGGTGTCCCGCAACTCCCCCGCAGGGTACAACTGGATGAAGGCAGGACAGAGGGTAGCCAAGGCTTTATGAGCGATGGTTACCAAACTGTGTGTGTGTGTGTGTGTGTGTCTTACCCTCTCCCGATCTAGACGTGCCCAGGTCTAAATCGTCTCTGGTGCCTGTCTGAGCGTCCAGATATGTGGCTGGAACCCAACCCTGTTCTTCCACTGTACTGACGAACCACCAGCCTACACACACACACACACACACACACACACACACACACACACACACACATACACGCGCGGGGAGAGAGAGGGGGAGAAAACGTATATAAGCAATTTTTCCCAATGCCATGGTCCATAAAAACTGGTCAATCTGCAAATGATAATTAAAGGTCTGGGTTGAAAGAATGATTTTCCACAGCTAATGCATGGAACAGAAGACCAGCCAACCCATGGCAGACACAGAGTACGCCGTCCTGACAACGGACCATTTTACAGTGTGTGAGATTCCAGTGTGTTTGCATTACACTGTGCACCAGGCAAACCTAAGCTATACGAACAGGTTGTGCGCATGTCGGCACCCGTACAGCGCACAAACAACATCTTCCACCCTCTACATCAGCCCCCCCCCCCGCTCCACCAGGTGTTTAAGGCATGAGGGCGGGGCTCTACGTAGAGATGGTTCTGTCCGTCAAGAACATCAAGGGGGCGGAGCTGACTAAACAAGCAGCTGCAATTTTTATCAGGTCACTGATTAAAATTCTTCAACACTTCATCAGGAACACACTTGGAAAGCTGACATAACTCCACCAAAACAGGAGGAAAGGTGTGTGTGTGTGTGTGTGTGTGTGTGTGTGTGTGTGCGCGCGCGCATCCAGGTGTGGGAAATCGTACTTGTGTGTCAACATGCAATAGGCAGATTGTTGCCAGGGCTACAACAGTGACACTGCCTCGGTAACTGGCTGGTAGTGAACCATGATCATCAACGACCGCATAACTGCAGCTGTGTCACCTGATTATATGTTTATGTACACACGGTGTCAGGTCGTTAAGCGTACTAATGTAGCCCATGTAACCAGTGTTCAGTCCAAACAGTGAAGTCAGCCTATAGCTGTCACTGCTGCAAGTGGTCAGAGCAGACTAAAGTCACACACACATGCAAAATTCAAATGAACTCGATCACCACGCCACATACAAACGCTGACAGTCGGAAAGTTCTGGAAACCCCACTGACACGGAAACTCCAGCTGTATCCAACATTCCGACTGGAAAAAAAAATTTCCTTTTATAGCTGGGTAAAGCTTGGTGTGTAATTATGAGTTTAGCAAAGTTATTCCAACTTCTTGCAGTGTTTTATGCATGGCGTATGCATTATCTGGGATGTGTTTGGTTGAAAACATCTCTGTGGGGGTCTGGAAAATGTAGGTTGGGGTTTTACGTTATATTCCAACTCACCAGTGGACAAAAAGCATTTAGAAAATATCAACACTACGTCAGCATGGCATCCACCTTCAAGTTTGAGATCATTGAATCTACAGACGATCTGGTTACAGATATGAAATATGTAATATAAGTTTACAGTCCGTGTGTTAATGAGGATTCTGTACTCCCAGAGACCACCCAGAACATCAGAGAGAGAGAGAGAGAGAGAGAGAGAGAGAGAGAGAATATACACATAACTGTTCATATAAAAATCATCTTAATTCACAAGACTCAGCTTTTGCAGAAGCACAAGTGACCAATTGAAACCTATGCCACCCTGATAGTGTGTGTGTGTGTGTGTGTGTGTGTGTGTGTGTGTGTGTGTGTGTGTGTGTGTGTGTGTGTGTGTGTGAAGACAGTCCCCACTGCCCCCTACTCCATTTAAATGAGATACAGTGTACCTGTCTACTCCCTCTATGACTAGCACAGAGGGTCAATTCAGATCAAAATGCAGTGGGCACTGTTCTCCGCGCGGCTATCTCAATGGCACCATTCACCGTGCTGGGCAGCGGCGGGCAGCCTTCTGAGGGTCACCGGCAGCCCTTGCGCAGAACCTTGCGCGGCAGTTACTAGGAGACGGTCTGTAGGGCCCGCTCCGAGGCCTGACCGCGCCGGTCCAGCTCTCTGGCAGCGAATTTCCGCCGTGCTAATGTGAAAAACTCAAAAAGATAGTGCTAGCAGCAGGCGGAATGTGTTGAATTACGCTAACCGGCTCCAGCCCCGTTGCTTAAGAGGCTAACGTGATATGCGCAAGAGCTCCGAGCATGACCTGAGATGACAGGAAAAAGAGTAGATTACAGTTGGGGAGAGAGACGGAGAGAGAGAGAGAGAGAGAGAGAGAGAGAATTTTTTATTCCTGTCAGAATTTGTGGCTAGCTCTGGAGCTAAAAACCATGTGTTGCCGTAAAGCTAACAGTTGGCCGAAAAGAAAAAACCTTGAAAGATATTCAAGGTGAAGCTACAGGGTTAAAGAAGGCAAAGCTAAGCAGTGTGCGGTCAGCTGAGGGGGTCCAGACACCGTTAACACACGTCTGTCTGCAGCGCTCATCTGAAGCTGACGCTTTTAGACAGTAGCTCTAAATGAAGATACCAAAAATCCTCTAGAGAGACAAAAAAAAAGCAGATTACAATCGCCACAGGTCAAGAACACACAGGCTTAGCTGTCAAAGTCGTTTCGCTTGAAAAATTTGAAAAGGTCCAAACGACATTTTTGCAGGGATGGAGCTTAACTTCAGGTGCAAAACAGGCCAATAAATCTGGACATGATGGTGTGCCTCTGAAAAAGATTCCCTTGGCGAGCTGCGCATGGTAACCATACGGCTGTACATCACACACGCCCTGCGAAAATAGGTCAGAGGCTCGTGTGTGCGTGCACGTGTGGATTTAAAATGTTTATAGCAGATGACCATATATATGCTAGGCCCCGACATGCAGACGTTTCCTCAGACAAACACCACTGAGTAATGCGGCTCGTCGCGCCTACATCTGCCGTCCGTTGGCTCAGATTGAGCTGGTAAACACAGGCACACACACAGATGGAAAACAGCACTGGGGCAGATTTTATGTACCCATCAACAGTGGCTGAAAAGTGACACCAGGAAGCAGCGATCTATTGGTTAAGATTCAAGGGCAACAAGTTTTAAATGCCACAATAGACCAGAACAATATTCAGCAAAGCTGGTATTTATCTTTAGCCTCATCCATCCATCTCCCAGAACAGCAAATAAACCACTTTTGGGCTGACTCACTGTCTGCCTGTTCCTGCTGGGTGTGTCCTGTGGATGGACACACACTGCAGAGGTGGGTTTCACGCTAAGGCTTAGGGCAAACATAGTGCTATCCTTCATTACTTCAAACAGCTCAGACTTTTGAAAAGTGTAACAGCTGTTCAAAAGCTTCACATCAGCACACAGTACAGTAATGGGTGGCTAGTTGGAAGCACATTGAAGGCCATCTGAAAAGACACACACACACACAGACACAGACACACACACACACACACACACACACACACACACACACACACACACACACACACAGACAGACAGACAGACACACACACGTTTGCATACACACCAACATTCTCTCACTATGAGAATGTCTTTAGAAGAAAACTTACAAGTGTTTGTTTCCTGTTTGCAATTAATCTTTAAACAGTCCACAGGTGCAGAGAACTATTTCATTTTACAAAACCTGCTTGCATTTTTCTGCTTAATGGAAAAAAAATGCAATTCTTATGGACAGAACCAAGCTAGCCAAAAACACAACAGTAATAGTATCAGGCATGCACAATAGGAGACTGGTACTAGGAGAGGAGAGAGACAGAGACATAAGAGAGCTAGAGACAGAACGAGAGAGAGACGGGGGGGGGGGGGGGGGGTGCTAGGGGAGTGACACAGAGTGTGCAGATATTTGGATAGACTTCAAAGTGATATTCTCCCCCATATAAAATACAAGGGGGGGGGAGCACTCACTTTCTGATTCCACAGCAGGAAAAGGACGTTGCTATACACACACACGCAAAGAGTATGAATATATGGATATACAGTATAGCTAGCAAAGAACCCATACATAAATTATTCAGTGTGTGCAGTGGTCAGCTGCATGATGCTGTTCCAAAACTGGCACTCAAGTCATGATACGCACTGTGACCACATGCGTTAATGTAAGCTTTCAAAACACAGTGGACTGATTGACTGCAACAGGGAGATCAAATCCAGCTTCACTGCCTAGCAGGCACGGCAGCCTAGCAGGCACGGCAGCCTAGCCATCGACAAGTTTCTGTGGGAAATTATTTTTGTCAGGATACGCTAAGTGCCAAGCCAAGACCTCACTTAGCAACAAGATTTGTATTCCAATCTTTAGAAGCTATGACATCAATGTCCTCTACAGCTTGTCTTATATCAGTCTAAGACCAATAATTCATTGCATAATAAGCCACAACTCTTTTGAGAGACCCATTACGACCAAAGGCTGCTGAATCGCTCTGGCTGCGAAACGATTCATTCTTGTAACTGTCAGCTCCCACACATGAAAATATCATGGGCACACAGACCACAGATCAGACACATCAAAGCTTTTTTCTTCATGAAAGCAAAGACCAGTGGAGTTTCTGGAGTGCCACTCAGTATTAGTGCAGTACGTTCCCTTACGTACCACCATTCAATCTCTCATACAAGGCACCCATGTTTGTGAGCTCTATATAAGGGTGATGGTACTCATTGCTTTTTTTTTTTTGCGCTGATCTGGGGTCAGTTTTAGCGCTTCTCTCAGTCAGGAGATGGAAGGCCGAAGCCAGATCGGCTAATCCCACAGCAGTGTGAAGCTGCTTCATTTGAGGGTATATGGCTCCAGCTGTTACTGACCTTCCCCTGTAAGGTGATATCAAAGAGAAAGAGGCAAGGAGGGGGCCCATGTTGACTAAACATTATGCACCATAGGACTCTTATTCTATAAAACCAAAAAAAACCAAAAAAAGAAAAAAAAAAAGAGTAGGCCAGGATACACAACATTCATGAACGTACTCGGAGGTACGCTGTATTTACAGTATGTACATCTATTGGTAAAGCATGCAAGGAGACCCACCAACAGTGAAGTTTGAAATTGTAAAAGTACACGCCATAATTTTATGAGCCGCATAAATCAATCTGCCCAGGCTGTGTTTCCGTCATGGACCAGAGGACCAACACATGCTGACAATTTGCTATGCCAATCAACTGTGGCAGCCAATCAAACCAAAGCAGCAGCATCATGGGGCGGGAAGTGGGTCATGTGACTTCCCCTTCACTGCACTCGCCATTTGTATAACAATAAAAAAAACACAGGTCTCTGGGATTCCACCTCCTTGGGCCTAGATTTAGACTGGTTCCCGCTGTCGCAGTCATCCAGATCTCCAGCAGGCCTAGGGCCAAGGCAAACACAGTCCAACCGGGATCAGGAGCAACTCGTGTGGGAGTTGTGGGCCGGGGGTGGCGTGGGTTCAAAATGACTGGACCCGGGAGAGAGCAAGTGGGGGAAGGGCGTGGACCTCGGGATACTGGACGTGAACGTTTGCGTTCACAGTAATGCACTGTTGAGACAAGGTAGTGGTCCAGTTGGTTCAAAGGCAGATAAAGTATCTGAAAATAGAACGCTTGAAACAAGGACGCCGCTCCACTGGAGAACCCAGAGACCGGCTGATTTACACTTTATCCCCCAAACTCTCTGTATATTATTTTATACTAAATATAGATCGTTTGGTTTAGTGTAAAATAATAGGTGAAGCCCAAAATAATATCTACATAAACCTTCTTGAAGACCACACCTTAACATGAGGTTGGACAATGTGTGCACAATCACAAAGCAGCCTTTGACATTAACTAAAAATAGTTCAGTAGTTTCAGTCTGGTTACAACAGCAGACAAAATGCCACTGAAGTATCGCAAAGCCCACAGGCATACCTGTCCGGTTTCAGCCTTGTTTTCTGCGGTTCAGAACGCACCCTTGCTTGGATATTTTCTGTAAGCAAGCCAGCTGTGCTGGTTTGGGGGTGGGGGTTGGGGTTGGTGTTGGTGCCATGACCCCTCCAGCTGCTGTTAGCCTGCTAGTGAAGAAGAGGACTTCTCATACCAACCACTTCCTGCAATGGCAATTCCACAGGCCTATCAGCCTTTCTGCAGCTGCAAACCAACCAATCAAAGAGCGGACATGCAATTATCTCCATCCCGCATAGACGGAAATTAACGTATTTATGACGGGGTCACTGGTACCGATGATCGACTGATATGGGTCAGGGGACGCACATTTGAGCGCACGCGGTCACAGACATTCGCTTCACCTTTCACACACAGCTGAAGATGCCAAGGGGGATTCTGGGACGGCGTGCCGGGCCGGTATGCTGAACTGGCTGCTTCCACATGACAGCTGAAACTCTGGAGTGCATCTTTCCATCCGTGTCTTACTGCAAAGCCTCTTTTATTTATTATTATTCTTCTTTTTTTGGTTCGTTTCTACTTGACTGTAGTGCTGCAGACCTCAGAACTCCAGATGGACAGCCGTGAGCCGTGCCAGGCCCGTCTCTCCTCCGACACGTTGACGGCTTTACCGAGGTCCAACTGCAGATTTGCGTCGGAGCAGCTGGAGCCTAACAGGAACCAAGAGGGGCCGAGGGGCGACAACAGAGGGACGAGGTTTCCTGAGAACCGGTGGTGATGCCGATGGGGGAGGGGCGGCCGAGGCCCTCAGGGCGCAAGGGTTCTTGGAGATTTATCCTCAAAATGTCCCGCGACGAGCCTGTTTGAGCGCACGCAGCGGAGTAAATCAGAAAACGGCGGTTGAGCGTGGTATTTTTGGTGCTCCGGCTCGGCGGGGGTGGAGGGGCGAGGGGTGGGGTGGGGTGGGGTGGGGGGGGGTGTGGGCTTTGTAACCGCAGGCTCGGCAGAAACGCGCACTCTTACGGGAGGAGCGAAGTGTGCGAGGGCTACAGCAGGGACTCGGCTCGTAAATTAGCTATTGAAAAGTTCAATTACACTACCACATTTGTGAGAGCGAAGTGCCAGGGTGAACTGTCGGAGAGAAAGCTGAGCAGTGGCAATAAATGGATAAAGAAGCGATACAGGTCTGGGGTTGTTAAAGGAGCGCACATAATTGTTTGGCTTGGCAAAACGTCTTCAAATGACGTCATTCACGCACTCGATTTGACTGCAGCCCACCTCCAGTAGACACTTGGTTCTCTTGATCACAATATAGAAAAAAGACAAGCCCAAAGAGCACAATACGTGTTTCTTCACTGGCAGATTTTCTTGATTAGCTTGCAGTCTTGGTGGACATTACCTTCAACAGCTAGTCACGTTACTCGAAAATCTTTATTTGGACCAGCTACGCCATGGTCACATCCAAATGTGCACTGATTTTTGTCTTTTTTGGCACTATCATAACCTCGTTGGGTACAAGCATGTGTCTGGATATCCGTTGGGGCAAAAATGTAGTAATGTGCCTGAGGTATTTACCGAAAGCTCCCAGCCAAGTCGTGCAGATACAAAGTGTGACAAAACGCATTAGACACATCTCAAAATGTCGAACATCTCAACATCAAAAGAGCTTCCATTAATGTGGATTTAGAAGTACCTCTCGGAATTAAGCCCTCACAGACATTTATACTCCAATTTCATCAGACATGTAGCACATGGAAAAGAACTGAAAAAATGTGGTCATAGGTCAAAGGTTTTCCCCGAGTTTTATTTCCTCATAAAAAACAATGTGCTTACTGTACTGAGTCAGAAAAGAAGAAACAAAGACAAATGCTTTCAAATGTGTCTAATGGTAAAAACACACCCTACCGTAGGAGGCTAGCTCCTAGCCGTGCTGGCTTTAGTGCAAAACACTTAGAAAACATCAGTGCTGAGAGTGTCTGATAAGCTCAATGCACTCGACACACTTGCACATTAGAAGACATTAGCTGAACTGCCTACATTAAACTCCGAAATTAAAAGCTAGTTTGAAAACATGACAGTCACTGGGAAAGGGGGGGGGGGGGGGGGGGGGGGGGTGACTGACTGAGTTCTTTTGGCATCTGCATCATATCCAAAATGCTGATTAGGCAAAATCTGTCCAACTCTCTCCATCTCTTTCTCTCTCTCTCCCCCTCACCCTCTCTCCCTCTCTCTCTCTCTCTCTCTCTCTCTCTGTGTTGTCAATCTCAAGCTTTGCATTGCTCAAGAAGTGCAACCTTGGCCCAGCTCTGCAGCCCAGAGGGGGGGAGGGGGGGGGCAGTTATCGTGCCTGTCTAGAAGACATTCCTAATGGGAAAGACAACAGTCTGGCCCCCGGCCCAGCGTTCCAGGGGGTGGGGGTGGGGGTGGAGACGTGGAGGCAGGCTGACTGACCAACTGACGGGCTGACCGGTCTACCAACACCTCCAAGAGCCAAGAGTACAATTCAGGGGGGGGGACATGGGAGCAACGGAGGAGGGGGAATGTGAGAAAGGGATTCCTGAGGACAAAGAGTGAAGAAAAGCACTGAAAGACCCGATATCAGACTCTTACTAACTCCAGACTCTTACTAACCCCAGCAATCAACTTGAGTGACTTCGAATCTGCAAACCTGATTTCATCAGCACAGAATGTATGAACTTCGAGCAAGTTCGCACAACTCCGTGACTCCCATCCTGACTACCAGCGCTGTGTGTGTGTGCAACCCGGCACACGCGACAGCACAAAAGCGACTAGCTGAGGCGCGTGAACACGTTCGTCCCGCGTCCCTGTGTGCGTGCGTCCAGACTCACCGCTCTCGCTCTTCTCGATCACGTCCACGGTCTCGCCGGCCCGCAGGCTGATCTCCGAGTTCTCCTGCCGCTCGTAGCTGGCCACAGCCACGTACTGCTCCAGCACCATGGGCTCCCCGCCGTCCAGGCCTGCCGGGGTGGGGAAGAAACAGGCCGTCAGCCACCTTCCCGCCGGGCCCCGCCGGCCTCCGTACGCCGCCATCCGCCCCCGCGCCTCCGCCCGCAAGCCTAGCGCAGCCGTAGCCCCTGCTGACGGTGCACGCTCTGCAGAGGAAGGCCATAGAGACGCAGCTCGGCCACCCCCCCCCGCTCCGACCGCACCACCCACACGCCCACCCACCCGAGCCGGGAGGCCGGAGGCTGGTGCTGCGCGTCACAAGGGCGAGAGGTTGGAGAGAACGCTCCGGTGCTGGTGCTGGTGGTGGTGGGGGGGGGGGGGGGGGGGGGGGGGGGGGGGACGGAGGGCAGAGGGGGAGGGGGGCGGCTTGGGTCGGTTCTCCCTCAAGGGGGAGTCTGCAGAGGAGGTCCACCTCGACGCTGGAGCTCCATAGCGCGGTGAACTCGGCCGACAGCAGTAGAGTGGGAGGAATGGAGGTAAGGGAGGAAAAAGAAAGAGAGAGACGGGGAGAGAGAGAAAGAGAGAGAGAGAGCTGCTAACAGTCAGAGATTTGACTGTAGAGTGGAAGGCTAGAGGAGTTTTTCTTCTGGAAAATAAACAGACGAAAGGGAGCAGGCCTCCCTCTCTCTCTCTCTCGCTCTCTCTCTCTCCCTCACTCCCCCTCTCTCCTCCCATTCAAGGGGTTAGGCAGCCGTTGGAGGGAATTAAGGGGGGGAATGAAAAACGCCAATCGGAGCAGTCTACTCTCCACGCCTTAAATAGAAACATATGGGTGTACTCTGGGGTGGAGAGAGGGAGAGAGAGAGAGAGAGTGTGTGTTTATGTGAAACACGAGAAGAAAGCATTTCAACTGGAGTTGCACTTTTCCTCCTTTGT
Organism: Brachyhypopomus gauderio; assembly: GCF_052324685.1. Lineage (NCBI taxonomy): Eukaryota > Metazoa > Chordata > Actinopteri > Gymnotiformes > Hypopomidae > Brachyhypopomus > Brachyhypopomus gauderio. The sequence continues at coordinate 7,826,875 of NC_135230.1, read as the reverse complement.
TTGTGTGTTACTTTCTCCTCTTTGTTTCTTTCACTCTCTCGCTCTCTGAAGAATGATATCACTTGGTTTCATCGCTGCCGCGGCTGATGTGCTGTTGTGAAAGGCAACACAACCGTGCAACCGGTTTTATTTACAAATAATTTATTTTCCAAAAGTCAATTAGAAAACGACAGTAAGCATGGTAATACATAGTTAATGTACTGAGCAACTCTCTCTCTTTCACTCATCCACTCACTCGTTCCCTCCATCTGTGTCTCTCAGTGTGTTTTGGGGGGAGGGGGGGGTGGGGGGGGGGGGGGGGCCCTAACCGGGACACGTGTTCTGCGCGTTCCAATGGAAACTGATCCCAGATCAGCCATGTACAGGCCTCTACAGACTGAACGGAAAGCATGCACAACATGTGGCAGACACTCAGACACTACACCAAGATACCATGCTCTGAAGGCCATGCTAATAGCTAGCATTCCAGCAAAACAAATGGCCCGGGAGTGTTATCAGCTACAGAGGGAGAAAACAGAAAAAAACTGAGGGGAAAAATCATCGGAACTTTATCGTTACTTTTGTTTCATGACGTAGGGAACACACATATGACATAATAAATATTAAACATAACTATGTATATGACGTTTTAGCTAGGTAGACCTTTTCCATGAAGTACATATGGTGGTGAAGCTCTGGTTTGGTTGATCAAAGGGCCCTACAGAGACTACGGAAAAGCCCATGTGTGGTCATCACTAAGTCCAAGAGCTTCGGTCAGGATTAGTGGAAAAATGTTTCCGTACATGATGTTTATCACTCAGATAGAGGGGGATGACATAGAGGCGTTCTGAATTTTCTCTTAAACAACTGTGAGGGACAGAATGACCCAATTAGCGTGGCTTTCCCGTTTGCAGTGTTGCGTTAACTTCTATCTATGTTTCCCAACTCCTCAACAGAGGCTCCAGAGAGTTGCCTTGAGCAGTTCGGGGGGGGGAGAGAAAGTTGACATTTAGTGGTGTTTGAACAGTATGTTTCTCTGCCCTTGGTCCAAACATTTCGCTTCCTTTCTCGGAGATCGGGAAGTCAGAAGACGACGACGGCAGAGCAGGAATTGTACACAGCCAAGCGAGTTCTGGCCAAGAGCTTCCAAGAACTTCCACAGTCCAAAGCGTCCAGCTACTGTTTCTCAACATGCTCGCGCTATTTGCACGAGCTCATCGTGAAAATGGAAACTCAACAACAACAAAACAAAACAAAAAAAACGCAAAAAAAAATTATCTAAGGCAAAAGCGAAATAGCGTTCAACTAACGTTTCTTTTGAGCTCTGTGGGTTACCGTGATTGTGCAAGTAACACGGAGAAAATGCTCCCCAGATGGATCCAGCCTTCGTGCTGCCGGGGTGGCTGTTTATTACGGAAGGATGAGCGCATTAGAGAAATGTTGGCTCGGTAGCCCCCCATCTTATGATTCGTCATCATCCTCACAGATGCAGGTGGGGAGTGAGCTCAGAGATACGTCTGCCATGCGTTAGGTGCGACCCCGTTCGTGAGGGCGATCTCGGGACAGGATTTTAGTGACGCTCGGCTATTCCGAGGCTATTTTGAACCCGCGGTCTTACCACTCTATACTTCCAGAAGGTTCACCTCCAACTAGTCTGTAAAGATCTGGAATGAGAATCTGCAACAGGTTCGGGCAGAAATGGGACTGCGTGCGTGAACGTATTTAGAAAGCTGTTCTCAGGCCTGTTAATAAGCAAGCGATGCACCACAGAATGTGAAACATGAAAGAAAGGAAAGAGCACAGGCATGCGCTTCTGTGCAC
>NC_135230.1:7752575-7820075 GCF_052324685.1 Brachyhypopomus gauderio | reverse complement strand
TAGTATTTGTACAAGACTGGGAGAAAAGACCAGCACCGGCTGCCGTGGAAACGGGTCAGTACACCACGTCTTCCCCTCCAAGTGCCTGATTTTAATTAACAATTAAGGATTTTTCCTTTATGAGGTTGCAAAGTTCAAATGAATGATGTACATAAAAGAACACACACACACACACACACACACACACACACACACTAGTGGGGAATCGTCAGGGCCCTCTATGCCTTCTCAGAGGGCCTAAAAATATTCTTAAAACATAAAATTGGATAAATCATATTATATATATTTATTTCTTACAGTTTGACAATCGACATCTAAACAATTACAGAAATATAAGCAAATAAATTATTTAACCGTGTCTATTCAATCTGTGTTGGAAGGTGAGGGGTTAAGTGGAAGCCTGTGAGCTGTGCATTACTATTTTTATTTTCCCTAGTAAAATATATATATATTTGCTTTATATTAGCGCTCGACTCCGCACGCTGCGCGCGACCCTGTGAGAGCGCAAGCACGTTTTACAAGTCATTCTGGGCAGTGTCCTCCCGAAACGATATGTGGTAGTGTAAAGAAACACCCCTCAAAAACAGTGGAAGGAACATTTACCTGAAGAATTTTAATGCTGCTTTGTGTTTCACGTTTGAAAAGTGCTGGAATTTTGACTAACGTAGCCTACTTTAAAATGCTTGAAATTTTAATGGTATTTCGTTTCACAACAAGTAGCTGTCTGACTGAACAGTTTGCTTGTATTACGTTTACAAATAAATTTACAAATAATACTGCGCAGCTACACAAACGTAATGTCAGGAGATACTGTAGCAACGGACAGACACTTGGCCACTCAAGGAGTCTTAGCCCTTTAAGTGACACTGGGGGGCGGCGCCTGCGCGCACCAGGGTTGCGTTATCAATAAAGTTTCCCTCCTCGGGATTTTTGGATTAAGCAGTTTCTCCTTCGGTTACCAAACCTGCTTCAATACATTGTTAAAAATGCACTTTCAATAAAGTGAGTATTGGAAAAATTTATTTTGCTGCTGAATGTAACTACTAAAGTAACTTGTAATCTAACGTAGTTACTTTTAAAATCAAGTAATCAGTAACGTAACTAAGTTACTTTTTAAAGAAGTAATCAGTAATCGGATTACTTTTTCAAGGTAACTATGCCATCACTGCGCTCCCGAGGAACACGGAGCTGTGAACCTTATTTTGTCGGAACCTTATTTTACTTAAGAAGTGATCTAGTACAGATATTACTGTTTATTGCATGTCTAAAGCTGTACTGTCGTCTCCGTTTTTTTTTCTTTATTGCAGTTAATTAGGAGAGGAAACAATTTTTTTTTTTTTTTTTTGGTTGGGGGGTTTGATGGGAGCGTGCCCAGGTTTAATGGTCACGGTTCGCTACTGCACACACACTTTATATGCAACCATTGGCCTGTACCATTCTCCTCCACCCATGCTATGAAGAACATCTCCACCAGTCTGCCACCACATCCCCCTAGATCCCTCTAGGGGGGCTGTGCCTGGACCTGCTAGCCTGTGCACGGGACCCGTCCTCTGTGTGACAGAAGAGTGCCTCTGTTCCAGTCCTGGCTGGAAAGCTTCATCTGTCATTATAATTCTACTCTTTGGTGCCACCAAAATGATGGGTTACATGATCTAGTCTGGACTGCTCACAAGGTTTGGCCTTCATGGCCTTCCAGGGAATTTGTCCTCAACATAGAGGACCTGAGGAACACAGAGGACCTGAGGGTGTTCAGAAGCACTTCTTCTGAGACTGACGCCATCTTGTCTGACAGATGGACACCTCAGCGCTGGTAAATTCCCATGCCGAGATCCTCCGTGTCGAGCTCCCAACACGCTGCCTCCTTCCTAACGTCTGGAATGTCTTGTTCTGGAGGCATGAACCACGCGTTGAGAGGCTCAAACCCAACAAACCAACAAAGTGCAAACAGAACTCAAGGCGAGGGCTTTCTGTCCTGGAGAAAAAGGCTCCTGTTTCAGGCCAATTCAGCACGACATATGGCCGTGTTGAGCTCGACCTAAGGCATGTCTAAAGGACACAGAAGCCATGTAGCAAATCACAATTTCACAGTTCCTTCATGTGAGGGCGGAGTCATTGAGCTCTGTGTTCCCTGAAAGTGACACAATCTCTGCTGATCTGTTATTTGATGGCAAGCGACACTTCGTTCCAGCGCACTGACGACGCCATGAGGTCACACCCCCCTCTGACGTCCATGCACACAAGTTATGAAGATGCATATTTTTCCCACTGATGCTCACAGTGGAATCACCTGCCAACCCCACCAATAGATGTGGTCCCACCTGCCAGCGACACTGAGAGTGACGGTTCCACCTGCCAATCACACTGAGAGAGGCGGACCCACCTGCCAACCCCACCAATAGATGTGGTCCCACCTGCCAGCGACACTGAGAGTGACGGTTCCACCTGCCAATCACACTGAGAGTGACGGTTCCACCTGCCAATCACACTGAGAGAGGCGGACCCACCTGCCAACCCCACCAATAGATGTGGTCCCACCTGCCAGCGACACTGAGAGTGACGGTTCCACCTGCCAATCACACTGAGAGAGGCGGACCCACCTGTCAACCCCACCAATAGATGTGGTCCCACATATATATATTATACTCTGCAGTAAACGATATTTCCTGTTTTTTCTAAGTCCTGCCAGTCCACAGCCTCACTTTCATCCCCGCCCTCCATCCAATCGTCTTTCCAAAGTCGGGCCGGCACAAATCAGGCGACAGGCATGAAGAGAGGACTTGCTCGTGGTCAATATTCTGATTGGTTAATACAACCAGAGTGTGTTGCTGCTCAAAATAGGGCGTTTTACACAGTATCTAGCTGAGTGATAACTATCAGAATTTAGTCAAATCATTCTTTAAAATTGCTTATGTCATCTTTAATTCATTAAACTCTAATACTATATAGAAATTAGAAAAATTAGGTATAGTTCAAACTAAAGCCTGATCAAAACACACAGAATCTGGAGTTCTGCAGAATCTTGTGCAAAAGCTTTTTTAAAGGGGCCATAATTCACACAGACTGTATTACTTAAGAAACCCAGTAATGAACAATAGTGAAATGACCACCTTGTAAACAATCACAGATGGCTTGATGTCCAAGCTCATAAGAGGGATGTCATCTGGACTTATTCAGAATAACACTTAAAGAGCTCCGGGACTACAACGCTCTGATGCTGTATGGGGAAACTAAGGTCGGATCCAGCGGTGATCACAATCAAAAACATTAAAATGGTTTCACAGGGACAAATGGGTTTTGGTGGCATCAAAAAGCAAGATGTGGTCTTCTTTCCAAGCGTACTAGTTATTCTTTAACATCTATATACACTGACTGAAGTGGTGCATTATGGTAAAACTGACCCTCGCTTCCTGTGTGTGTTTTCCCAGAGTGGGAGATTGTACATCTGGTAAGCTTGAAATAAGCACTTGGCCATAGACATCCATGTCCTTGCTTCTCTCTCTCTCTCACACACACACACACACACACACACACACACACACACACACACACACACACACACACACACACACACACACACACGTCTATTAGGAATGAACAAAGCACGGTGCTCTTTCACCCATCTGGATGGCGTCATTTGGAGTTAAACGTGAACCTGAATGACTTCCGTGTGGCCTCCAGAGCTTCCACTACCATCCCGACATCAGCACAGCTGCACCACCAAGCACCCGAGAGGCAGGCTTCACCCACCATCCACCCACAACCCTCCACCCACCCATCAACCACAACTCACCCTCCATTCACCCTACACCACCCACCCTTCATGACCATACATTCCCTCTCCACCCTCCACCCTCCGTCAGCTCCCTCCTCTCCACGCCCCTCACCTCTCCAGTTGTTCTGAGCGAGAGCCCAGCCCTGATCTACCTCCCCCACACAGGGAACATCGAAACAAAAAACCCCTGAGTCACTGTTCAACTCCTCCTCAGACGTCCAGACCAGTGGCTGTACCCGATCCTCTCTGCTCATTTAAACCCCTCCTCTAGTCCAGGGCGGGCCTGGACGTCCTCGTAGGTCTGCGGTATGTCCATGTTGCCAGGAAACCAACAGAGGACAAAGGGACATAGATGTACAGGAGACGCTGAGTAAGGCTGCAGGTTGTTGCTAGTGCTAGACGCTAACAGCGAGGCAGGGCAACAGGTCTGGGAGAGCCAGGAAGGGAAGAGGGGAGGGGTCTGAAGGGAAGGGGGGAGGGGTCTGAAGGGAAGGGGGGAGGGGTCTGAAGGGAAGGGGGGAGGGGTCTGTTAGGAATGATGTGAATGAAGTCTTACCTGACTTGCGCTTGGAGCCATAGTCCCTGTAAAAAAGACAACAGCAGAGAGACATGATTATAGCGCTGATCAGACAGCGTCCTGATGCACAGGCGGCTGGCAGAGCCTGCCTGCTCTGACCACACACACACACGCGCGTGCGTGCATCCGGGCACTGATGAGAGAGCAGAGCGAGTGAGTGAGTGTGTGTGTGTGTGTGTGTGTGTGTGTGTGTGTGTGTGGTGGTGGGGGGGGGGGGGGGGGGGGGGAAGCATGCTGAGGCCAGAGCTGGAGCACAAGTTGCTAAGGGCAACCGGTCATGTGACCAAAACAGAGCTGCTCTGATGTCTCCGCCTCCACCCCTAAACCCCGCCTTTTCTGGAGAGAGGGAGGAGCTTAACGGGCTTCAGTTCCTGTTTAGCTGCTGGGCTGTGTGTGTGTGTGTGTGTGTGTGTGTGTGTGTGTGTGTGTGTGTGTGTGTGTGTGTGTGTGTGTGTGTGTGTGTGTGTGTGTGTATGGCTATGTATAAAACCGCATGTCAATGTGAGTGAAAAATGTAAAGAGGTAATCAGTAAAGAGGATGTTTTAAAGGACAAAGAAAAGGGGAAAAGAATGAAGGAGAGAAGTGTGAGATGATAGAAAATGACACCGACACACACACACACACACACACACACACACACACACACACACACACACACACACACACACACACACACTTCAAAGGCCTTTTGTATGCAAAGCCCAACCCTTCTGATACACTGACACCAAATATAAGCTAACACAATACCAAAATGCAACAGAGTCATTTTGCCCCAACACTGCGCCCAGGTGTTGTGGGTATACCTGGCGCTCCCAGTCACACCCATTACTGTGATTTCACATGCAGCCCTTTCAGGTGCCGACTGCTGTGTCCTTCACCAATGCTGCAGACGGGTGTCCTACCAACATGAGCTCCTGGATTATGGAGGTATTACTCCATACAGAGCACATCCTGTTGAGAAGTGAGCTTTCAAACACATTAATGGAGATGTGCGTGATAGTGTCTAATAGAGGATTAGGGTGTTAATCCTTCAGTTATTAGGAGTGTAACGTGAGGATTTAGATGGCAGCGTAGATTTCTCACAGCTCAGAGTCAACGCGAGAGAATCGGACAGTGTGGTCTCTCCCTCACACACACCATTACTACATTTGTAAAAACAATAATTTCAGCCATTAGGACTCATGTAAGAATTGAGTGCTTTGCTCTTTAGTACTCACAAGTACAGCAGTGTAAGGACACCCCGCTGCCACGCACACACACACACGCACACACACACACAGAATGCAGAATTCTGTCATGACACCTACATGTCCATTCACCAATAGATACAACTCCACACTCCTCCCACCACACTCCACACTCCTCCCACCCCACTCCACACTCCTCCCACCCCACTACACACTCCTCCCACCACACTACACACTCCTCCCACCCCACTCCACACTCCTCCCACCACACTCTACACACTCCTCCCACCCCACTACACACTCCTCCCACCCCACTACACACTCCTCCCACCCCACTACACACTCCTCCCACCCCACTACACACTCCTCCCACCACACTCTACACACTCCTCCCACCCCACTACACACTCCTCCCACCCCACTACACACTCCTCCCACCCCACTACACACTCCTCCCACCACACTCCACACTCCTCCCACCACACTCCACCCACCACACTCCACCCACCACACTCCACCCACCACACTCCACAATCCTCCCACTACACTCAACACTCCTCCCACCCCACTACACACTCCTCCCACCCCACTACACACTCCTCCCACTACACTCCACACTCCTCCCACCACACTCCACACTCCTCCCACCCCACTACACACTCCTCCCACCCCACTACACACTCCTCCCACCCCACTACACACTCCTCCCACCCCACTACACACTCCTCCCACCCCACTACACACTCCTCCCACCACACTACACACTCCTCCCACCACACTCCACACTCCTCCCACCACACTACACACTCCTCCCACCACACTACACACTCCTCCCACCACACTACACACTCCTCCCACCACACTACACACTCCTCCCACTCCACTCTTCACTCATCCCCCTCACCCTCCCTCTCTCCTCTCATCTCCCCATCTCCATCCCTCCATCCTCCGCCCTATCAATCTCTCCCTTTGTATCCCCTAGCATGCAGATGAAAGCTCTCTTTCTGCCCATCTAGCCCGGGGTCATCCGGAACATTCCCGAACGGCGGAGCGGTTCAGAATGCCCTCCTTTGTCGGACCGGGCCGGATCGTGACGGAGCCGAAGGCGACCATGCTTCACAGAAGTGAACGAGCCCTGTTTACACCAACAAAGGACTGGCCATCCACAAACACACTCATTCACGCCACACAGCAGGGGGGGAAAACCCAGACCGCCGCTCCCAGTTTAAAGGTTCTTATTTTAGACGGCGCAACTGGTGATCCCTTATGGTTCATTGTGGACGCACACTGACCTCCATTGACCATTTCTGTGGATTTCCTGAAGAAAACGGGAGTGCTTCTGATGGGGGCTTTTTGTGTGTTGAAAATAGAAGATGATGACCTAGTATCCTAGTATATGTAATGACCTCATGGTGGCACTTGGGACCCTTTAAAGCACAGAAAGAAAGGACTACAGTTCCCAGTATTATGGCTCCTGTGGTCACTGTTAAATTATGGCCATGAAGGGGGAGGCAAGCAGGGAAATGGAGTTTCAGTTTTATGTTCCTCTTCATTCACAGATCCTGGCCAAGGTCAAGTGGGCACCTTTTAAACCAAAACTTGGTAAAAGCTATAAAAATGCCTTCTGAATCGTCAAATAAAGAGTGCCGTTTCTTCCTCCGATTTTAACTGCGTAACTCGAGTTAACAGAACGTTTCTGCCACTCTAGCGCTGTAAACAGAAGGAGCACTCAGTGTTTGCTTGCTGAAATTTGGAGGTCCTGTAAACAGTGAACTATGGATTATATAACGGAGGGCGGACATGTTGAAAAGTGCTTAACTGGAGTCACATCCCTGGAGACGTTTAAAGTCAGCCTGAAGTGCACTAGTACAGTTAAAACACACACCATAACCACCAAATACACACACACACACACACACACACACACACACACACACACACACACACACTTAGCTAAGGTAATAATCTGCCGCGTTCAAAGCTAGTACGTAGCCGTCTTTGCAACTGATACCGGCATTTAATGCAACGTCTTTAGGTTCTCAAATGTCACGCAGCATTTCGGTTGGGAACCGAGTCCGAGAACAGGAAGTCCTGTGGCTGGAACCTTCCAGAGGCGCCTTAAAACCAAGCCTACACACACCAGCTCGGCACTCTTCTACCAGTGGTCTGTCCCTGTGTACTTTCTCATGGTGTCTGTGAGCACCAGATTTCAGTCAAATTTTCTGTGTCAGAAAATCCGTCAGCAACCGTCAAAGCGCACTTACACGAGTTCTGAGACCACCCGAGCCTACTTGAGAGAGATAAACAAGCATTAAGTGAAGCCCAGCGCCCACGGCAGGGCCGGGGAGGAGCTGAGGAGGTGTTCACCCCTGTGAGCTCCAGGGCCGGGAGGTCCTCACGGGTGTGTGAGTGAAGGTGGAAAGACAGAGCATCGGAAAGGGAGGGGAAGAGAAAAAGAGAGGAGGAGAAGAGAGAGAGAGAGAGAGCGCATCTGTAAGACATTAGAAGGGGGAGAGAGAGAGAGGGAGAGGCAATGTCCTCAGGAGTGCAGAAAGAAAAAATAAGGATGGGATGATGGGGGATGGGGCAAACATAGGGAGGATGGGAAAGAGGGAGAGGGAGAGATAGAGAGAGAGAGATGTAGTGAGGGAGGGAGGGAAGGTCGAACCTGTTATCCGCTGACCCCGTCTCCCTCAAATCTCAAAGCTCAAATCTTCACATTTGAGATGGAGCAACAAAGGGGAGAGAGAGAGAGAGAGAGAGAGAGAGAGAGAGAGAGAGAGAGAGAGAGAGAGAGAGAGAGAGAGAGAGAGAGAGATGTCTTAAAGAGAAAATAAGCAAGAGAGAAGTGGAAAAGCAAGCAGGGGAAAAAAAACAAGAAACCAAGGAAAAACAGCAGCACTCAAAGAAAGAAGAGAGCGAATGACAGAGGGAGAGTGTGTGGTGCTGGGCGCCGGGCCCCCAGGGGCCTTAACAACTCAGCACCGCAACAACACACCACACACACCGCAGAGCAAGAGCGTCACGAGAAGACATAAGAGAGAGATGACCAGACGGTGTTTGACAGAGAGGTGAACGTGCTGCTAACGACTGGCCTGGCCTTGCCGAACCAACTCCCCACGGTACGCCGGGTGGTGACGCGGCGGCCCAGAGCGGAGACGGGCCGTCTACCCACGCCATCACACCACAGCGGTGCAGGACCGACTGACCGAGCCACACTCGGGGCTGTTCTTATGCCTGTACTGTCACAGACTTTACATTCTGTTGATTATATGCTCACAGTTCAGGCCACGCAATCTGACTCAGGACCAGTTTCAGTCTGACCAATAGCATACCACCGTACCGTCATTCTGCCAGACATCTGTTGCTAAGTAACAACAACCATAATTTTACTCTAAGTTGCGTCAAATACATTTTTTTGCCAGAGGAAAAATACAGCATGAAACAATGCAAAAAATAAAAATAAAAATGATGGTTCTTTTCGTTCTTTGCTAAACTGTCTCATAAAAGCGCTTCTATGCGATCACAAGTGGCATCATGGCTGTGTAGATCCACGGCCTCATCACAGTCTTGGTGTCATAACACACACTCACACACACACACACACACACACACACACACTCACACTCACACACTCACACACACTCACACACACTCACACACACTCACACACACTCACACACTCACACACACTCACACACACTCACACACACTCACACACACTCACACACTCACACACTCACACACTCACACACACTCACACACTCACACACTCACACATACACTCACACTGTATGTCTCACATACATTCACATGCACTGCCTGTCAAAAGGCTGTGAAGACAAAGGCTTTCAAAGTGCTTCTAATAAGAGGGTTTTTGTGCCAGTTACACACTAACGGTGTACTTTCTCTCTCTCTCTCACACATACACACCTATATACATGGACCTTTATACAACTCCACAACCACCAGACCACCTTCCTGAAGTCTACTCTAATCTCCATCTTGTTAAAGTCCACCCTAATCTCCATCTTGTTAAAGTCCACCCTAATCTCCATCTTGTTAAAGTCCACCCTAATCTCCATCTTGTTAAAGTCCACCCTAATCTCCATCTTGTTAAAGTCCACCCTAATCTCCATCTTGTTGAAGTCCACCCTAATCTCCATCTTGTTGAAGTCCACCCTAATCTCCATCTTGTTGAAGTCCACCCTAATCTCCATCTTGTTGAAGTCCACCCTAATCTCCATCTCGTTGAAGTCCACCCTAATCTCCATCTTGTTGAAGTCCACCCTAATCTCCATCTTGTTGAAGTCCACCCTAATCTCCATCTTGTTGAAGTCCACCCTAATCTCCATCTTGTTGAAGTCCACCCTAATCTCCATCTTGTTGAAGTCCACCCTAATCTCCATCTTGTTGAAGTCCACCCTAATCTCCATCTTGTTGAAGTCCACCCTAATCTCCATCTTGTTGAAGTCCACCCTAATCTCCATGTTCTGTTCTGATCCGGGAGGCTCTGTGGCCCTCCACGCTGCAACTCTGTAATGGCTCCCACATTGCCTTGTTTCCCAGGTTACTCACTCCTCCTAGGTGAGGGCGGGACTTCAGTCTAGACACACCCACATGACCAGGAGCCAACGATAAATCTCCCTTCAAGGACACGGTAAACCCCGCCCTCTTCCAAGATAACCACCCAATCCTCTTCTATAGTAACCATCCCACCCACTTCTGAACTAACCACCACACCCCTTGAACCATCCCCCTACCCACCGTCCTCCCTAAATGGAGAAGCAGATCATTAGGTCGCCCCCTGGGTTTTTAATTTGCTGTTTTAATTAGCCAAAAAGCTTCTAGGCTCACAGGGTCAAAGGTCACACTGAACTGACCTCCTCCTAGGGGTTTAATGCTCCTCTCCTCCTTCTCTGTTGTAATGAATCATCTGAAGTCGTCAGTGCTGTCCTACGAGGAGACATGTGAGACACAGAGCGGAGGACCTCCACCCAGAGGACCTCCACCCCACGCTCACAGTGCAGGGTGGAGGAGGAGACACCACAGAGGAATGTCTCCACCCAGGCTGACGACTACACTAATCATTAGTCATGGATGTTCGGTGTCCAAGCTAGAGTCTGTCGTGTAGTGTGTGTGTGTGTAAGGAGGCAAGGCTGCAATTCTGTGTGCTGTGTAAACTGCCAGTTTATACTGATCTCAGAACAGCATCAGCGCCTTGCAGTAGCAGCATGTGCATCCTAAATGATCTCAGCCTAGCTGATACAAATGTGATGCTCAGAATTACTTCTGCCATCTGTTTACACTGGGAGGGGGTCTTTAAAAGAGCAAAACATGACCTCTGGTGGCCAAACGTGGTACTGGGAAGAGTAAGGGAAATATCACTATTTAAGAAGGTTAATCCTGTCATTTAAAAAGATAATCAAGTCATGACAAATGCAGAACAGAACGTGCTTTGATCTGGATCTGTTTTGGACCTGGACTGAAATGGTACAAGTGATGTCTTAGCAAGTGTTGGAGTGACTCATAGCATCGCCGTGAGGTGTAAACAGCGTCAGACCTTTTTGAGGGCATACGCAACTGATCCTCGTCTGATGCAGAAATCCGATGCAGAAACATCTGATCTGGATCAAAGACGATATAGGCATGCTTTTATGGAATGAAGTTGCAGTCCATTTTCTTGCCAGCAGGGGGCATTTTCATACGTTGACAGTTTCATGTAATTTGCAGCAGTTGCTGTCTGATTGTTGCTGTCTGATTGTTGCTGTCTGATTGTTGCTATAGTTGTTTTCTGTTGACGGTGGTTGTAGTGGTAATGTGGAAGATTAAGTCGCTTGTAGACCTTTGATCTTGTGACAAAAATGCTCTAAAGAAAGGTGTGTGTGTCTGCGCGTGTGTTTCTAGCGAAGAAATGAACAAGTCCTGGGTTACTCTGAGCATTCAAAGGCCACCTTTGTCCAAAATGTCTTCCCTTCTTCTCTCCCCTCTCTCACAGGCAAATTGGCATTCGGTCTTTCTCGAAATAGCATGAATACTGTGGAGAGTTCAGGAGAGGACAGTCTGTTTCTAGACCTCCATCTGAACTTTGAGATTTCCATCTGAATTTTGAGGGCATTTTGTTCTAGGTGCCCAAGCCTGAACAGCTATCTTGTGAACTAGGCTGTGTGTCTGTGTGTGTCTGTGTATCTGAGTATGAGTGTGTGTGTTTCCTTGGGGGATTTCCACCTGGAAACCCTCATAAAATCAGCAAGTCGTGGTCTTCTAAAAAAGACACATCAAACAGTTTCTCACCAGAACCTCAATGATGCCACAATAAAACATGCACATCCAAACCCACGTCACTCAACAAACAGACAGACAGACAGACAGACAGACCAACAAACTGGAGTGAGACGGCAATGCTGGGCAGAGGAACATCACTAGTAAGGCATGAAAACAGCCCCTCAGACAAGCCTGACAGGCTTAGTCTGAATCCAGCTTCACACGCAAGACACAGAGACACATACACAAAACCGAACCAGTGAAACGGTGTGGACCTGTTTGGAATGATACTGGCCCATGACCTGAGTGAGCTATTATACTGGACAGAAATCAATGCATGCAGGTGATAAACACACACACACACACACACACACACACACACGCATATATAACAACAACATTGAAGAGCGGCTCCAATTACATGCACACTTACACACACTTACGAGGTGAGTAAGGTCCCTGTTCTGAGCTCTGTTTAATCACTAAGCTGCCATTGTGTGAAATTCCCACAGTCAGTGTGACGGCGTTAGCTGGCAGCGTCTGTTATACTGATCAGATGTAGGTGTGTTATAATGGACAGTGAACAGGGTTAGAAGTCCGACTGCTCTGAGAATATCTGTCTCAAATGTCTACTGGGTTATACTATTCATATATCAACAACTTTGTCATAATTTAGTCATGAATACACACACGCACGCAAACACGCATGAACACACACGCGCGCGCGCACACACACACACCATGGTTGGACTGAAGGTAATCAGACTCATGCTATCCATCTGGGCCGAGTCAGTGTGTGACATGACCATATGTGTACACAAACACAAACACACAGGCGCACACACACGATACGCACACACATAATGCGCACACACACAATGTTCTCGTGCATGCAAGGACAGCCAACGTGCCTGGTTTGTACTGATTTAATAGGTACAGGATTCAGGGACGCCCAGACTGTATATCTCCAGACCTCTACCACACCCAGCATGCACACACACACACACACACACACACACACACACACACACACACACACACCAACCTCTGCTTCTTGCAGTATCCACGCATCAACAATCATTGACCTATTGCCCAATAAATCTCACCATAATCATTCATCTTCTACTGAACATAGCAAAATCAATCCACCTTCCAAACAAAAACAAGCACACACACAAGTCTGGGATGAGGATAATATTAATTACTGTGTTACTGTTGTAAACTCAGGTTTAGTAGAAGAGTAACAGTAGTACTGAGAGTAGCGTGTGTGTGTGTGTGTGTGTGTGTGTGTGTGTGTGTGTGTGTGGTAACCTCTCCATCATTTATTACTGTACCATATGATCAATGTGTTGTCCTTTAAACACAAACACGCACCCACATGAACACATACAGAGGTGAAAACGGGAAACCAGAGGGAGGGAGAGGATGGGAAAGATGAAGATGCTGGCCCACCCCCGCTGAAGATGCTGGCCCAGACGTGGCCGCAACACAGCAGCGTTGGTACCGGTTCTGCCCCCTCCCGTCTCTACCCGACCACCACCACCACCACCACCACCACCACCCGCCTCAGGTGGATTCTGTCTCTGTGCTGGGTTAGTGTATTAACGAAAGCTGAACGTTTGCAGAGCACAAAGGTACAGCTAATTACAGCACCGCCTGAGGGCCAACGTACTTCACACACACACACACACACACACACACACACACACACACACACACACACACACACACACACACAGACGAGTGAAGAACGAGGTAAAAATGAAGACAGGAGATGTAATAGTGAAGATGTACTGGCAGTGCTGAAACAGTCATGTATGCGTGTGTGTGTGTGTGTGTGTGTGTGTGTGTGTGTGTGTGTGTGTGTGTGTGTGTGTGTGTGTGTGTGTGTGTGCGTGCGTGCATGTGCGTGCGTGCGTGTGGGACACTCACTCTACAGGAGGGTTGATGTCATCTGGTTTGGTCTCAAAGAAGCGCAGGACTTCCTCACTCTGGGATATCTGGGGAGGAAGTCGTACCAGCGCCTGATACCCGGACAGGAAATGACATGGAACAATCAACAGAGGCACACCAGGAGAGCCCAACAGAATCATGGCCCAGTTCTGCACGCCGTGGCCAGGCGTGGCTCGGTGGGCGAGCGAGCTCCTGTACTGTCGGGTTTACTGTTCAGTTCTCCAGAGTACATTAAGGCAAAACAAACATTCCTCTTTTCTGGCACAGCCAAAACGGTTTAGCAATTGTGCAATGCCACATTGTGACAGTAGGGGGTGCTAAACAGAAGCCAGATGCCATATTGAATAACCTATCCACACTGGCTTAACACAGGACTTTATGACAGTTGCTACTTTAAGACCTAAACAGAGACCCCAACTGGCAGAGTCAGGGTTTGCTAACGTCTCTGCAAAGATTCAAAACTGTGTGGGAAAGTAAGTTATTGTCAGAAGACAGGATTTGACCCTAACCCCCCCTGATGACATCATTACAACAGGAAGTGGCCTCGCAAGCAATTACATCCACTGAAAATGTCTATTCCATTTCACCATGACCCAAATCCCATGGTGCATAATGGACAGAGAGTGAACACAGCCCACCCGCTATTCCGGTCTAATGCAGTTATCCCAAACCCAAGTCTGCTGCACAGATCCGGTTCCAAGGAAAACCAAAGGAGTCCAGTCAGTTAGCTGAGGCTCTTCAAGAACGCCTCTTTCAGCTCATCAAACGACTGGTTTGGTCTGATGAGCTGAACGGAGCTCTGGGAAACGTAGTGCTCTGCTGCTTAGGTCTGAACGCAAGTGACACACACACATACACACCTGGTGGACTGGGAACACCTGCACTTAATGGTAAAAGTGATGACAAGCTGTGTGTGTGCGAGTGCTAGAATGACAGGAATATCACGACCCGTGTTAATAGTGCAGCTAGTTTCTGTAGTGCTGCTTTTTTAATTTGATAAGACGGAGCATCAGGACTGCATCTCATTGGTACGCCTGAGGGAACTCAGGACTTGGTAGGATTTGCTGCATCTAATACTTCATTAGCATAGCTCAACAAACGACCACAAAGTCGGATTTGTGTGTGTGTGTGTGTGTGTGCGCACGAGAGTTGGGCACACTTGTGAGGAGGATCCCTGGAGTAGGAGCGTATTCCTTGAGGACATCAGGCAATTACACGGTGGCCATGTCTAATTAAAGCTTACAGGAAATGGCTGGTAAACAGCAGTTCTCTCCGCCACTTCAAAGCAAACGGCGCCCCGGCGTGGTGCACTAATGTGCCGGTTCCTCGTGTAAGCACGCGCCCACAAACGAGGACCCCGCTGAAACTCCACTACAGCTACACAGGTCTCCACAGCCAAAGCGTAGAGAAGCACGTCTTAATTAGCAGACCATGGACACTTAACATACTTGTATATCTGCATTTATACCCTGACTCCTGATATACTGTGTGCCTGTTATTAGACCGCAACTTATTTTTTTATCTTGGTAGCTGGCTAATTGCTTCTACTCCAATGGCACCTATGGTATTTCTAACTCTTTGCACGTCTTGTCGAGGCTGAAATAAATGGTGACACGATGAAGTCATGGCAGATAGACAGTAATGTCTTATTTCGTGAAGTGCACCAGAAAGATTATATGATGTGAAAGACAGGTTCCCAGTCACTGTTTGTTATGACAGTGTGAAACGCTATTATAAAAATTTCTGTAATGTTCCAAGAATGTCATGGATCTTGTGGCCATAATGACTAGCTTCCAGAACATTCCCCAATACTCTAACTTGGCACTATCTCTAAAGTTCCCCCAGGCGGTCACTATCTGTGTGCGCTTGTTAATGTCTGGCACTGGGGCTGCCGTGTGTTTATGGATGTGTAAAACTGGCTGTGTGTCATCAGGAAGGGGTAGCAGGGAGAGGAAAAGAGACTGGAGGAGGGGTGGGGGTGCATGGGGCTGACGGGGGGACGGGGGACGGACGACGACATGAAATTAGTTCATGAAATAAAATCATTGTCTTGATGACTATATTAAACGTATGCAAAAAATATGAAAGAAATAAAAATGCTGATGTATCATTTTCATTTCTTTTTTTACGTTAATTTTTTTCCCACCACTCGCTTTATAAAAAGAAAAAAATACAATTTAATTAGGGGGAATAACTGAACATTAAAGGTCACATTATTGACCCTTGCGGAACCTTGCGCTCCAAACGGACGTGTACATGCTGGAAGCCGCCGTGTGCGAGCGCCACCAACCAAGGGTGTACGGCCCACGCACGGCCGCACTCGGCCAGGACGGGAGTGTGTTTATCGTTTGAAAGAGTGGTTGATGGCACTGAACAGTGTTCAGAGCGGGAATAACTCACCCGGCAATAGTCGTCAATAAAGCGCAGTCTCTTCATGGCCACATCTCGCACGTGACTTCGCCGAAACAGGATTTTACCTTGACAAAGGAAAAAAGGATTTAAAGAGTAAAGGAGCAAAAGCAAAAAGACACTTCAACTTAAAGCAACGTAAAATTAATACACGTGACATTTAACACTGTCTTGACGTTTATGCAAATCATTGGTGTCTCTGGCATGAATGAGAGTTCAAAAAATCAAAAAAGAAGTAAAAAGAAAAGTTAAAAAAAATTATGTTCACATGGCAAAAAACATGAGAGGCTGCTATGAGAAGTTGAATCAGAGTATACGCAGGCCTCGTGATCCAGAGTATACGCAGGCCTCGTGATCCAGAGTATACGCAGGCCTCGTGATCCAGAGTATACGCAGGCCTCGTGATCCAGAGTATACGCAGGCCTCGTGATCCAGAGTATACGCAGGCCTCGTGATCCAGAGTATACGCAGGCCTCGTGATCCAGAGTATACGCAGGCCTCGTGATCCAGAGTATACGCAGGCCTCGTGATCCAGAGTATACGCAGGCCTCGTGGTCAGAGTATACGCAGGCCTCGTGATCCAGAGTATACGCAGGCCTCGTGATCCAGAGTATACGCAGGCCTCGTGATCCAGAGTATACGCAGGCCTCGTGATCCAGAGTATACGCAGGCCTCGTGATCCAGAGTATACGCAGGCCTCGTGATCCAGAGTATACGCAGGCCTCGTGGTCAAGAGTATACGCAGGCCTCGTGGTCAGAGTATACGCAGGCCTCGTGGTCAGAGTATACGCAGGCCTCGTGATCCAGAGTATACGCAGGCCTCGTGATCCAGAGTATACGCAGGCCTCGTGATCCAGAGTATACGCAGGCCTCGTGATCCAGAGTATACGCAGGCCTCGTGATCCAGAGTATAGACAGGCCTCGTGATCAGAGTATACGCAGGCCTCGTGATCCAGAGTATACGCAGGCCTCGTGATCCAGAGTATACGCAGGCCTCGTGATCCAGAGTATACGCAGGCCTCGTGATCCAGAGTATACGCAGGCCTCGTGATCCAGAGTATACGCAGGCCTCGTGATCCAGAGTATACGCAGGCCTCGTGATCCAGAGTATACGCAGGCCTCGTGATCCAGAGTATACGCAGGCCTCGTGATCCAGAGTATACGCAGGCCTCGTGATCCAGAGTATACGCAGGCCTCGTGATCCAGAGTATACGCAGGCCTCGTGATCCAGAGTATACGCAGGCCTCGTGATCCAGAGTATACGCAGGCCTCGTGATCCAGAGTATACGCAGGCCTCGTGATCCAGAGTATACGCAGGCCTCGTGATCCAGAGTATACGCAGGCCTCGTGATCCAGAGTATACGCAGGCCTCGTGATCCAGAGTATACGCAGGCCTCGTGGTCAGAGTATACGCAGGCCTCGTGATCCAGAGTATACGCAGGCCTCGTGATCCAGAGTATACGCAGGCCTCGTGATCCAGAGTATACGCAGGCCTCGTGATCCAGAGTATACGCAGGCCTCGTGATCCAGAGTATACGCAGGCCTCGTGATCCAGAGTATACGCAGGCCTCGTGATCAGAGTATACGCATGCCTCGTGATCCAGAGTATACGCATGCCTCGTGATCCAGAGTATACGCAGGCCTCGTGATCCAGAGTATACGCAGGCCTCGTGATCCAGAGTATACGCAGGCCTCGTGATCCAGAGTATACGCAGGCCTCGTGATCCAGAGTATACGCAGGCCTCGTGATCCAGAGTATACGCAGGCCTCGTGATCCAGAGTATACGCAGGCCTCGTGATCCAGAGTATACGCAGGCCTCGTGATCAGCGTATACGCAGGCCTCGTGATCAGCGTATACGCAGGCCTCGTGATCAGCGTATACGCAGGCCTCGTGATCAGCGTATACGCAGGCCTCGTGATCAGAGTATAGACAGGCCTCGTGATCAGAGTATAGACAGGCCTTTAGCTAGAACTTTTGGTCTAGAACTTCCTCTCTGTGCTCAAAACAACTGCAGCATGATACAGAAGAAAATGTAAAACCATGGCTGATCTTACGGCTGTTTCCTCTATTACTTCCCTCACAAATTACTAGATGAGAAACATCAAATCTGACAGCCATGGAAGAGCAGGAAATTGTTGCTGTCGTTTTTTATACGTGTGCTCTACTGGGAAATATATTTACAACGGTGGCAAATACGGGTTTTTTTTTTCTTTTGCATGAATAGAAATGAATGCTGAGCTGATCGTTTCAGTCAGACGGTTGTGCAGTACCGCATGTGACGCTTCGTACCCGCGTGCAACTGGTTTTCATGCCACAAAGCAACATGGAACATTTCATGAAACTGTTTATCAATGTGGAGGTCAGAGCTCTGCAAAGCATGTAACTGGAAAAAAAGAAAAGAAAGACAGAGGGGAGAGAGAGAGAGAGAGAGAGAGAGAGAGAGAGAGAGGAGAGAGAGAGAGAGAGAGAGAGAGAGAGAGAGAGATGTGCTTCTCCTACACTGATGGATCTCTAAACCTTCAGGTTATATATTTTGAGTGGGGACAGGAAGCCCACTCATTCATCAGAAAGAGAGAACAAGAGAGAGAGAGAGAGAGAGAGAGTGATGGAGACAGAGTGAGAGTGACAAAGACAAAGTGAGAGAGAAGTGCTCTTAAAACCTAACAAATGCTAACGCCATTCCAACATGTATCCAGATCCCACACAACCTCATCTTAAAAACACAATTCACTCTCAAAACCTGGAAATCTTGGGGAGTTGAACACAGTGCAGCTCCACTGAGATTCTGAGAAAACTCCAGACTCCACGGACTGGAAGTTACTCGTCTCCAAAACCTGCACCTCCCTCTCCATAAACAAACCCTTCGGTCCACCCCACGTGCAGTATGTCCCTCGTTACCTGTACCCCAAGCCTCCGAGCCTGCTGTTTAAACACCAGGCCCTGTAAAACGTTTCCTGGAGAAGAACCACGTCCATTTAGAAGTGGCAGCAACCCAAACGGGCCTACCGCTCCGTCTAGCCCGTGCCCTACTGCAGCGCCCTCACACACGCCAACGTCTCGTGCTGAACGTGCAAACGCCCCTGACCAAACGTGTGAACACAAGAGTAGGTATACCAGACGTGTTCCTAGCCAGAGACCACCGTGTTACTGAAAAACGTGACTGTGTAATTATATCTGCTTATCAAATCAAATCAAATATATTTGTATAACGCGTTTCACAACACATCTGCTTATGACTGTGAATCTTCCTGACAGAGAGCTTTCATAGTAAGTTCACTAGGAGATTTTACTTAATATGCACTCCTCAAACAAAACTTCTCCCTCTCTCTCTCTCTCTCTCTCTCTCACACACACACACACACACACAATGTAAAGTAACCCTTAAAAAAAGAATGTAGTCACACTCTGGGAAACCTAGATTGGGGAGGTAGTGTGTGTTATCTAAAAACAGCCACTGTAACTAATACATCTTCCTACTCAATATACTAAAATATCAAATTTTCCCCATCAAAAATGAATCGATATGACATCAACGACGGCAATCAAATTAGAAACAGCTCAATTCTTTCTTGTTTTTTCACAAGCATATTGTGTAATTTCTGTGGCAGTCAGAAGGCCAAGACGTTTGAATTGACTACACAGAATAAAACATCTCCTAGAAGCCACTGTTGACTGTGCTGTAAAAAGGCTGTTGAGAGGAGGTGTGTGTGTGTGTGTGTGTGTGTGTGTGGGGGGGGGGGGTTCTCAGAATGTGTCAGCATGGCTGAACCTGAGCATCATGTTCACTCTCTCACTCTCCAACCTTCTCTCTCTCTCTCTCTCTCTCTCTCTCTCTCACTCTTTTCCTCTTTCCCTCCACTCTGCTGCATTATTCAGTACTCCTCTGCGCTCCTCCCGATGACTCTTCAACCCACAGACAGTGTGTGTGTGTGTGTGTGTGTGTGTGTGTGTGTGTGTGTGTGTTTTAGCATCCAGATTACAAAAGAGACAGCCATGGCCAAACATTCAAGTGACTAACTGTAGACATTACAGCTGACTGCATCCATTTGTCACCATGTCTGTATGTGTGTGTGTGTGTGTGTGTGTGTGTGTGTGTGTGTGTGTGTGTGTGTGTGTGTGTCTTACCTGGCAGAAATGGGATGATGCGCTTCTTGGGGTCCTTCTGCCCTCCCTCGATGGGGAACTTGTCGAGTATCTGCATCTGCAAACACACACACACCGATCTTTCAGTGCCGTGCCGCCTCACAGTCACACCACAGAACCCACGCCGGCAGGCTTTAGCGACACCAGCTAACAGCGAACCCGCCAAAGCTGACCCAACAGGCAGCCAGCATCACACAGAAACTCTATATGACAGCAGGTCCCAAACACCGTGGCGTTGACAATTTTGGAATATCAGCACCATAAACCACTCATAACCCCCCCGCCAAGGGGTCAGAGTTCACTTCCACTGAAATGAAGAGCTTGAAGGGAAGATGTGCCAAGACTCCTTCCTCCTCTGGCTGGCAGGGTGCGCTAGGCTAATGAGAAATGAAACACTGCGTGATTCATCGCTCTCGTCTTTATCACCTGCGAGACGACACGCGGGTCGTGACACTCTGGTGTTTCCTGTTTAGTCACTGTTTGTGTTCCTTGAAACACCAACCAATTAATAACCGTCGTAGGTCCGACGCTGCCTTCAGCTGATGCTAATGGGCGTGTGTGCGCGCGTGTGTGTGCATTCCTTTGTGAAGTAATCCATAATCACGCTTTAATGGAATAATATCCTATTCAGCAAAAACGTTCTGGCACGTTTATGTCTCCTTTCATTGGTTCTCCTCCACCTAATTATCCACTTTTGAGATGCTACAGTGGAGCTTCAGGTTGGGACAGACTGAAAGAAACAGACAAAGGCAAACTCGAGTCTGAGAAGAGCACGATGAATTCCTACTCCAGCCTGTAAAGATGGCAGAGGAGTCTGGTGGAAACAAGGGGCACACTGGCTTCTGACCTCTTTGGCGCTCGTGTGGTGGTGGTGAGTCTGAATCCCAGCTGGGGATGCTGGCCGGAGAGAAACCGGGTCACAAACGCGACCCACTACCTCAGAGGCACGTCCGGACACCAGTCATCCGGCCATCGCTCTCTGGAGAGAGTGCAGGGTCGTGGGTGACGCTACGGGATTCCAACGTTGGTACACGGAGATTTTAATGGGGCCTCGGGACATCGAGGGTCACAAACCAAAGGGCAAAGGGTTGAAGGTGAAGCAACGTACTGCATGGCACACCTGGCCGTTGGGATGGGTGAAAACAAGCATGGAGTTTGGTGGAGACCTCAGAACGTTGTTTGAAGAGGGTGCGTGTGTGTACATGTGGTTTATGTTTTCGGGAAATCACTAACTATATGAATCACTGATTAACAACACACAGGTGTGTCAAGGCTGGGGGGGTGCAAATGGGTGACTGAGAGAGTAACAAAGTAAAAGAAAAAAGACCTGCTGATGTAGACCAACTGTGAATGCTTCTCTCTCTCTCTCTCTCTCTCTGTGTGTTAGACTTTGTTTGTTCACCTGGTTTCACTGGGTCAAACACGAGAGGCCAGATGTGTGGTCTGCTCACTTTCAGACTTTAAACAGTACACACCCACACACTTTATTTTCTCTTTCTGCTTGCCCCTCCAGACAAAAATAACAAATTTTCATCTTTTCTCTTACCACACAGCAAGTACAATAATTGAAATTTGAGTGACTTGGAAAACAGCACTTCATAAACACATTGAACTGCACAGTTCATGTGAGACTCTACACCAGTACACTATTGCACAATCTTTTACACTGTAAATTGATTTCATATCTGAAGATCTTAAAAGAGCAGAAGAGCAGTGCTAGAATCCTCTAGATACTTCACCACATCCACTCTATAACCTGCACAAAGAGCTCCAGCTCAGAGGAGACAGAGAGAGACACAGATGCTTAGAGGAGAGAGACACAGAGTAGTCCAAAGGAGAGAGAGAGAGACTGTGAGGCTCAGAGGGAAGTCACTGTATAGTCCAGAGGAGAGAGACACTGGCTCAGAGGAGAGAGAAATTGTTTTGAGATTTCGGCACATAGAAGCAGATTTAAAATTCTCCGTCACAGTCTCTCTCTCTCCATCTTCTCCTTGCCTGTCTCAGTCTCTGTCTGTCTCTCCCCGAGATCTTGTCTCCTTCTCAGCATGGCTCTGTGGTCTTATCCTCTCTCTCCCACCTGTTCTCACCCTACAGTTCAGACTGAGGAACTGACAGAGAGAGAGAGAGAGAGAGAGAGAGAGAGAGAGAGAGAGAGACTGACATACAAACCCAGAGACAGAGAGAGATCTCAAGAATTGCAACACTGCACCCTACACAGACTTTAAGAGGGCAGGAACAGTACGAAACAATGAAAGAAAGAAAGAAATCAAGAAGTGTGATGGTGGAAAGACAGGGGCAGACCAAGGATGAAAATGAGACAGAGCAGCGAGAAACAACCAGTTTCAAGGTACAAAAAGCAAAGTATCTGGGAGGAGACGGACTATGGGGAAAGAGAAATCTGAGGGGAATCGGAGAAAAACAATGAGAAAATGTGGGAGGGACAGAGAGAAAGGAAGGGAGAGAAAGGAGAGAGAGATGCTGCTTCATTTCATACCAGTAAGGCACCTGAGAGACTTCCTGAGTCTCCATAGCAACAGAAGGCGGGCAGAGGAATCCAGGAAGCGGTATGATTGGATGACAGAGAGTGTGTGGCTTAGGAAGGATGCAGAAAGGTTCGTCTTTGCATCTCATGATCATTTGTCTCTCACAGACACACACACACACACACACACACACACACACACACACACATCTAGTCCACAGTTCTCTCACAATTTCTCGTGTCCTCAGCTCACACTCCCTCCCACACACACACACACACACACACACACACACACACACACACCATGAATATCAATATGACTTGCCAAGCTCAAAGCATGGAACAGAATACTAACAATCTTATTACAAAGCTTAGGTTCACAGTCAATAATCTGTCGTATTCATTTCAACTTGTCATTTGAGTTCGATTTTGCCCTTCATATCACATTTATACACACATGTACACACACACACACACACACACACACACACACACACACACACACACATATAAACACACATGAACACACACAAAGTACTAAAAAATAAACCATTCTCTCCCATCAACTTTTCCATATATAAACACACCCCGAGCATCCAGTGTGAAAGAGACAGATGAGTTTTTCACCAAGAGAACAGATGGATGAAAGGAAGGGTAGAACAGAACAGATAACGTACCACACTTCCTTTTATTTGAGAGAGAGAGCACTAGCGGTCACCGTTAGGGTCATGGCCACTGGGCCTCTCGGTGGAGCTGCACCACGCGGCTCACGTGGCAGGAAAAAAGGGAATCAGGGGGCATTAAAGCCACCCCCCCCCCCCCCCCGTGTAGACAAACAGCCACGCGGCGAGGTCCACCATGCAACACAGCAATAATCCCGGAACACGGCCACATCTCGGGACATGACGACCGCTACATCGCAGGACATCACCGCGCCGGTGCAAAGCTCCAAAACACCTTCATTTACATTTACGGGCGTTCGACGGACTGCAAATGGATCTTAGGCAGGACACCTTCCACATGTTTATCAGGAGGACAGTGTGTGTGTGTGTGTGTGTGTGTGTGTGTGTGTGTTCCCTGGGACCAGACCCCATGATCTTGCTCCACAACGGGGAGCTACAGACGTTTTTCCCACTCCAAATTTAAACGGCTTTGCCCAATCATCTAGAATGAAAATCGTCTGAAAATGCAACTTCGAGATCCCATATTACGGTTTGTCATTTTGATGTGTCGGGGGGGGAAAACTCATTTGATGAAGCCCCAGGTTCCTAAGCAGCAGT
This sequence comes from Brachyhypopomus gauderio, assembly GCF_052324685.1. Classification (NCBI taxonomy): domain Eukaryota; kingdom Metazoa; phylum Chordata; class Actinopteri; order Gymnotiformes; family Hypopomidae; genus Brachyhypopomus; species Brachyhypopomus gauderio. The sequence continues at coordinate 7,796,005 of NC_135230.1, read as the reverse complement.
CATGACTACATTCAGAAACATACGACTACATCACAAGCTGTTGTGCAATAGGAAGGGAGAGCACAGGGGTAACCTTGGGGTGTAGAGACCGTTCCTCACGTACGGTGGCCTCAAATTAGAACTACAGACAAAACCATATCTAAACCTTGTCAAAATTAATGGTGAGTAGTTGCTCTTTTCCTACTGACCTAAAAGCATTTTTATGGCCTCTCTTGCAATGCCAAAGCTGAGGCGCAGAGGATGAAGGGCTGATCTGAGGTCAGTGTATGACGTACATAAATTTGGCCATAATGGGTGACTGTTATGGACTGTGTGCAAGCTGTAGGAGATGGCTGACCAAAGCATGTGGGAGACAGAGAAAGGGGGAAGGAAACGAGAGGGAAAGGAGGAGGAGGGAGAGAGAAGGAGAGAGGGAGGCAATGAAGGAGAGAAAGAGAGTCTCACACTGTCACTCGCTCGGTGTTTACTCTCACACGTTTTGCCTCTCTGACATAGAACATGAATCACTTTGGGCCCAGAGCTTTTGGCTACACACACACACACACACACTAAAGTAGCAGGGTTACTAATGGGTCGAGAGCATGTGAATCAAGTTTGCACATGCATTACTGAGTGCAGTATTGAGTTTCGGAAGATATATGTGTATACTTCAAGCCTTTACAAAAACCAATCATTCTCTCACTCTCCTGCCCTCCACCCCAACACACACACACACACACACACACACGTCGTACCCAATGGGATATGCAATGCCCGTTGTGCATAATACCATGTTCCTCCTTAAACACTGACAGAGGTCAGCTTGCTGCCGCCTTAATCTTCATTTTAAACATAAAAAGGGAGGAAACACAAAGCTGACCTCGGGTCAGCAATAACTGAGGCAGAGCTCACTGCTGTTGACCACAAGGTAGGGTCGTCAGGGTCATTTTCCCTGCTGTCTTCAATATGGGAGTAAGAGGACATTCGGCCTGTCCAACACTCTCCCTGTCCAACACACTCTCTCCCTGTCCCACACACTCCCTGTGGCAGCACACCGACCCAGCAGTTCTGACCACCCCTATACTGACCTCGGATCATTCTGAACTGAGCCCAAATCTTCCCACTACCGTTCATGATGTCTTTCATACATCCTCATCCTTTAACATCCTCCCTCTCTCTCAACATGTCTCATACATCATGAGACCATCTCCATCTCCACAGAGCCACAGAAGAAAGTTGTGCTACTTTGTGGTTAACCTGTAGGGTTTATGTGTTAATCTGAAGATCAACAACTTCCTAACAGAAAACTTCTGTCTCCTGTTACCTCAGCTCATATTACGCCTCTCTGTACCAGTGGCAATGGAATCTTAGTCACACATTAACAAGTTATTAATCATCCAATCATCCTTACTGATGCAGTATTGCCCAGGGTGCCATGACAACAGCAGGGAAAGGGCGGGAAACCAATGGGTGGGGCTTTCGGGCCAGCTGCCCAGTGCCGCAACAACAGAGAAAAAACAGCCAATCAACAGAGAGGGGAGGGGCAGGGAGAGCTGGGTTGGAGGGTGGAGCCTCAGGTCACCGTGGAGGCCTTGGTGAACCCAGGAGAAGGAGGAAGTGGCAACGTGGGCGGGTTTAATGGCCGTCGTTTCAATGATGCTCATGAAGTTGTAGCACGTTCTGGAACGCTTGTCCGGTGACGTAAATGGAAAGCTGGATCAGACATGTGGCGCACGCACTAACGAACGGGCCCGCTACACACACACACACACACACACACACACACACACACACACACACACACACACACACACACACACACACACACACACACACACACACACACACACACACACACACACACACACACACACACTCGCGCGGCAGCTGTGACCCGCTTCAAGAGAGAGACCTCCACATGAGAGTGTAGCTATGGGGTAACCTTATACCACCCCCCCTAATGGAGAGGGAAAAGGACCAGGAGACAGGGAGACAGGCTGAGGGGACGGAGACAGAAAGAGGGAAGGAGACGGGAAGAAAGAAGGAAAGAAGAGGGTGAGAAAATAGAGGAGTACAGACACAGCCAGAAAAAGAGACTGAGACCAGGACCTCTGTCCCATATGAATCTGTGTGCGTGAGTTGCATACATAAGGGCAGCCAACTCCCTGCCTTAGAGAGCTGTGCGTGTAGGCCACTAGTAGATGTAGAACTTCACGCCCTCTGCCTGGCATGGCCACAACAAACCACCACCATCCTCCCCTGGCTGATCCAGGATCAGCCACACGGGCCACAGCCTGCAGCTGCAGCCACAGCTGCAGCCACAGCCTGCGCCGGTTCTACTGACCTGAGAGCAAATGCTACTGTAGACTAAAGATCTGCTTGTGACCATGTTAAAGAGAAACGTACTATAAGAATGTGCAGAGGATATGGGAAGCCTGCCTTAGAAACCTAATATTTACTCCTGCTTCCCTGACCACAGAGAGGGAGGGAGAGAGAGAGGGAGGGAGAGACAGAGGGAGAGAGGGGGAGAGGGAGAGAGAGAGAGAGAACAGTAGCGTGCCAAAGGACTTCCCCAAAGACAATGGCATTGCCCTGTGTGTGTGTGAGACCCAGGTGGATCTTGTTCAGACTCCAGGAAGGACTGGAGTGAATCTGGGTCAGTCAGAACTACCAGCACGACTTCAACAGTCCACCTCAGTCTGCAGCTAACACTTCATTTGTACTGTCTGTTCTACTGATCAAATACTCTAGAAGACATTAACATGGGAGGCTTCTCTCCACACATACACACATGCACGCACGCAGACACACACACACACACTCAAAAACTATACTCGTCCAAGTGTTTTAAGTGTATTATTTTTAATGTGTAAGAATAACATAACATTATCATAACATTCACTGCAAAGATCATAAAAGGATAAACAAAATCTTTTGTAGAAAGGGCAAGTACAGTTTATGATACAAGAACTGTAACAAGTGTTGGGTACACTTAATAACGTCAGTGTGCTTTTACAAGTGATACGAGTTACACATGTGCTTGGTACATGGTGTCCCTTGCCAAAAGGGGTTAGAGACCCCAAGAGGATGTGACTTGAATAAGGACTTCAATAAAGGATTAGAAATGTCACTTCTGAGTGGAAGTGGCAGGTTTGGGTGAGAAGTGCCAGTGAGTGTGAAGACCATGCCAAAAGCAACCCAGCTGCAGCCGAGCATCGAGCAGGCCGGCCGGGGTGTGGAGAGCAAACCTCCACCTTAGTTCAGATGGGTGGAGGAGAGAGAGAGTCAGTCAGAAAGAGCAAACCTCCACCTTAGTTCAGATGGGTGGAGGAGAGAGAGAGTCAGTCAGAAAGAGCAAACCTCCACCTTAGTTCAGATGGGTGGAGGAGAGAGAGTCAGTCAGAAAGAGCAAACCTCCACCTTAGTTCAGATAGGTGGAGGAGAGAGAGAGAGAGTCAGTCAGAAAGAGCAAACCTCCACCTTAGTTCAGATGGGTGGAGGAGAGAGAGAGTCAGTCAGAAAGAGCAAACCTCCACCTTAGTTCAGATGGGTGGAGGAGAGAGAGAGAGTCAGTCAGAAAGAGCAAACCTCCACCTTAGTTCAGATGGGTGGAGGAGAGAGAGTCAGTCAGAAAGAGCAAACCTCCACCTTAGTTCAGATGGGTGGAGGAGAGAGAGAGAGTCAGAGAAAGTCAGAGTCAGTCAGAAAGAGCAAACCTCCACCTTAGTTCAGACGCTGTTCACTTAAACAGTATTGTGTGTACATAATAATATCTATATTATTTTATATATATTATTTTATTATTTTATTGTCATTTCTCATTGCTGCCTTGGCAATATTTTTGTAAATTACGGTCATGCCAATAAAGCTTCTTTGAAATCTGAATCTGAAAGAGAAAGTCATCTCTACTCCAAACATGGGATGCCCCCACTAATGTGTCCATTACCACACCTACTTCTGTTTCTAACAGCTTATTGGCTTGACCACTGTCATCTTTCTACCTACCGTAGTGAAAATCACGTCTCTGTGGTTGGGAAATAAGGGTAAAAAACCAACCTGTCAGCTGGAGACTCACCCTCATTCCTGGTTACTGGACCTGTGGGCAAATCAGTGAAGCCACCAAACTTCATGCACACATGTCTGGCAATGTGCACTACCTGGACTTGTAGAGGGGAATTATGTATGGAGGGGCATCAACTTTCCTAGGGGTGGGTGGGTGTGTGTGTGTGTATTTGTGTGTATGTGTTCTTTAGGACATTTTGCCAAGTTGCTGTTCAATTCCCTTGAGTCTGGCTATGTTGATTAAAAATGTGGAAAAAAAAGAACAAAAATTGTCTGGGGAGTATTTTAGGGGTTAGGTCTTGGTATTTAATTAGAAGGGATTATCTGGGGAGTATTTTAGGGGTTAGGTCTTGGTCTTTAATTAGAAGGAATTATCTGGGGAGTATTTTTAGAGTTTAGGTCTTGGTCTTTAATTAGAAGGAATTATCTGGGGAGTATTTTTAGGGGTTAGGTCTTGGTCTTTAATTAGAAGGAATTATCTGGGGAGTATTTTTAGGGGTTAGGTTTTGGTCTTTAATTAGAAGGAATTATCTGGGGAGTATTTTAGGGGTTAGGTCTTGGTTTTTAATTTGAAGGAATTATTTGGGGAGTATTTTAGGGGTTAGGTCTTGGTCTTTAATTAGAAGGAATTATCTGGGGAGTATTTTAGGGGTTAGGTCTTGGTTTTTAATTTGAAGGGATTATCTGGGGAGTATTTTAGGGGTTAGGTCTGGGTCTTTAAATTTGACTTTGGCTTTAATTATTTATATAGCGCTTTTTACAACACATGTTGTCACAAAGCAGCTTTACAATCGTATGGGTCCAAAACCCTAATGAGCAAGCCAAAGGCGACAGTGGCGAGGAAAAACTCCCTATGATGGTGGGGATTAGGAAGAAACCTCGGGAGGACCAAGACTCAAAAGGGAACCCATCCTCCATTGGGCGGCCCGTTAGCACAAATAGAAGGAATTATCTGGGGAGTATTTTAGGGGTTAGGTCTTGGTTTTTAATTTGAAGGAATTATCTGGGGAGTATTTTAGGGGTTAGGTCTTGGTTTTTAATTTGAAGGAATTATCTGGGGAGTATTTTAGGGGTTAGGTCTTGGTTTTTAATTAGAAGGAATTATTTGGGGAGTATTTTAGGGGTTAGGTCTTGGTTTTTAATTTGAAGGGATTATCTGGGGAGTATTTTAGGGGTTAGGTCTGGGTCTTTAATTAGAAGGAATTATCTGGGGAGTATTTTAGGGGTTAGGTCTTGGTTTTTAATTTGAAGGAATTATTTGGGGAGTATTTTAGGGTTTAGGTCTTGGTTTTTAATTTGAAGGGATTATCTGGGGAGTATTTTAGGGGTTAGGTCTGGGTCTTTAATTAGAAGGGATTATCTGGGGAGTATTTTTAGGGGTTAGGTCTGTGTCTTTAATTAGAAGGGATTATCTGGGGAGTATTTTTAGGGGTTAGGTCTGGGTCTTTAATTAATTGGGATTAAATTCATTCTAACTCTGTAGAACACCCCTAATCCACTCTCACTCAGCAGAGCACCCTACAACCACTCACTTGGAAAAGCAAATTGACTCATTTGGTAGACTTGGAGGAGTGGTAGGTGTAGAAAAAATGGTAGAAGAGAGGCGTAGGAGAAAGAAAGAAAGAAAGAAAGAAAAGGTTAAACCTAAAAAGGAAAGAGAAACGGAGGGAATGATACCACCAAAGGTACCGAGGAAAAAATCACCGTAGTCTAGAAGGGTGAGCGCGAGACGTAAGAATCCCTTCCCACAGCAAACAGACGAAGAAGCCTAGCTGTAGCTCCAGAGAGGAGCGTCTGAGGAACATCAAGGTCTGGAAATATACAGCTAGTTCAAAGCACATTTGTGCGCAGAATGAGGGGGTGGTCAAGATCCCACGGTCTGGCAAACATACAAGACACAAACACACACGCTCAGTTGTGCATTCAATTGATCACAGACACCACTGCGCACACACATCAAGAGTGTCTTGTCCCACTTTATGTCCCTGTGCCCCTTGTTTCTGTGCTGACAATTTCAGCAGATGGCATGAACCCATACCCACCCACATGCCCACACACACACACAGTCTTGTGCATCACAGGACTCTTCACACATTCTGTTGAACAGTAATATGAACTCACAACACTCCTCTGAACCAGAGTTGCTGTTTTTCCTAAAGTCCCCCTCTGTCTGTCTCCCTCCACTGTGTAAACCTCAATTAATTACATTCTCCCCAAAACCACTCGGGAGCAAAGAAAGAAAAACAGTCCACCATGGAAAACATCCATTCTATTGCCCACACTGGGCACCTAAATTTAGTCTCTCTCTGCCCTTCCCGCTCTTTCCGTCCCCCTCTTTCAGAGTACGTGCCAGACACCTTTTCTTGCTGACCTCCAACCAGCTTCTCCTACCAAAACCCGGTCCTCCACCATTATCCCAAAACAACCTCAACTGGCCTCAGATCAGCGGCAAAAGACTTAAAAGCCCCTATTGTCTCGGTGGGCACAACTGCAATGTCTGTTTCTGGAGCGTAGGTGCTCTCCGAAGCATGGCTCGCCCCTGCACGGCTGGTGAAATGGGCCTTTATCCTCCGCACCCTGGTCCGGGAGGACGGCCAACCACCCCCCTGCTGGGGCAGCTTCGTTCTGGGGCAGCTGGGCCATTGGCACCCAGAGGCCATTGGCACCCAGAGGCCATTGGCACCCAGAGGCCATTGGCACCCAGAGGCCATTGGCACCCAGAGGCCATTGGCGAAGGCGCGGCGCAGTCGCAACGCCACAGGGTCTGGACGCCCGTTATGGGCATCGTGGAAGTAGGCGCTGAAAAAATCTCACTCGCTGTGGGTGTTTCACCTCCAGACATCTGGCTACAGGACAGACGAATGTGCCCGAGATATTTGGAGGATCGGCAGATGGTTTTGAGGACGAGCGTGTGAAGAAGCACGCCACTTTCAGTAATGTGGTGTTGACGTTGCAAATGTTAGTGTGGATAGAAATCTAGAGATTATGAATCTCTAGATAAACATACATACACATACTGTATATATACATACATACATACATACATGTGTGAATATCCTGCGAATATATGAAAGTTAATGTATGAATATCCTGTAAAGATGAAGTGAAATACTAAAGGGAGACGTGAAGGAGACTCGAGTCATGAATCAGGCCTCCACACCGCACACCACAAGCATGTCGAAATATCCTGCAAAATCAGAGATTCCACAGACTTAACACGAGAATCCAAAATTATGTTTTCTCGTAGCCATACATAACGCCACCTTTATCTGCCCCAAGCAGTGCATGAATAGGAATCAATGCTTATGTCAATGAAGTCAAAACCTACGATACAAATTATAAAGCCTCTAAGTAGGTATTGTAAATGATTAATCAAGTAACAGTCCTACTTATTATTCTCATACAAGACTTCAAATTGAAAGAGACACATCATAAATCCAGTGTTGACAAGATCCCCCCTCCCCACACACACACACACACACACACACACACACACACACACACACACACACACACACACACACACACACACGTACACGCACACGTACACGCACACACACAGCCACCTTCTCCATCACTCCTCAGCCTGAACATGGCATACCGCTGATCCGAGCGGTTTTAAAATTCCCCTAAAAGCTCAGTCAGCCCGCCACAAAAATGTCAAGTACAAACTCAGCGACCAGATATCTTCTATCAGCTGGACTGACACTTGAAGAACAACAACAGAAAATACATAGAGCAGGTCACTCAGGAAGCCACAAAAATGAGTTAAAATACAACGGCTGAAGGTCGGGATATCAGCAGAACACAAGCTGGGCCCGAACCTAAGACCTTGCGGAAGACGGTCAAGGCTGCAAAACACTCAAGAACCACACACCAGGGCCCATGAGTCAGCAGGATTATAGCCCAAATAAGAACAGTAGCAGGATAGCTGGTCAGACCCAAAGCTCTTATGGCTGGGTTGCGGCATGCGGATCTTATAAACCAGTGCTTCTTATACCACCGAGCATGGCCTGAAAAGCTCAGCACAGTAATGCAGTAAAAGAAGCAGTGATAACGCTGCCGTATTTTGGGTCACAGATGGGTTATGCCTGCCGTACGCCAAGAGGCAGCGAGCACTCGTCGTACCGAATGACATCCCAGAAGGGGATGGTCGCTCCAACAGTGAAATTCCGACAATTAAAGACAATTAAAGATGATTAAAGATGCCTACGATGATTATTGCTACCAACACTTGCTCATTAGGGACTGGAGAAACGTTTGAGGTTTGCGTAAAGACATTTGGCACAAAAAAATAATAATAATCAGCATTTTGGTGCTAGTGATTGTTCCAGACTTGAGCTGTTTGTCGAAAACAGTTCACAGCTCGTGGGTATTCTGGAAGAGATCAACACCGATTCAACAGTCCGTGGTTCACCCCTACAGTGGAAACGAGGTTTCTACTACTCCATTTTCACCTGCTGAGTCATGCAGCTGGGGCCTGGAAGGAGTTTAGAAGGTGAAAGGCTCGAGGAACCCACCGCCCCCGCCTTATCTCCGCTCCTTCTCCAGATCTGTGTGGGCTACCAAGAACCTTGGAGAGCTTCTTCAGGCACACAGGCTGTACTACGGTGAGGATCCAGTGTCCAGACCCAGCCCTGCTGAACTGCTGTGGCCCAACGGAGGATCCTCAGACACTCGCCCCCGAACCCTAACCCTCACGGGTCTTCAAGGAGGTGGAGCCCATGTGCATGTGGCATCCATAACCCTGCCAGTCGACATCGTCTCTGCTCGACGGCTCAAAAATAACGTTTGTTGTTTTTACACAGAGCAGGGACCGTGAGGGAGTGGTCCAATCATGTTGGACCAGCTGTCAGGCGAGTCTCAGCACAGGAGGCCTGGAGCACGGCTAAAAGGCAGCGTGCTTCTCCAAATGCTATCTAGTACCTTTTCACAAAGTGCTGTGTTGTGGCTTTGCTATCCTACATTTGCAATACAAGCCATGTACACAAGCCAGTAATGATACTTCCTGTTTATGGAGCTCAATATGACTGAAATTAAATGCAAAATGAATACACAACCAGCTGACAGATAATAAATCGGATTAGATTACATCAAATTCAATTTTATTCCCCACTGAGCTAAGTACAGATACAAGGCCAATGAAATACAATTCTAAATAGACTTTGGTGCATCGTGTTATGAACTTTGGGTTAAGTGTGTGAACAGTAAAAATGCAGCATAATCATTTCAATAAAAATAATCTTAACAGAGGAAGGCAGCAGGGAAGCTGGGAACAGACGTGGGCCCCTGGACTTTCACGGAGGTGAAATATTCTGTTCTGTGCTTTCTGCAAACCACGAGGGATTACAGATAATAATCCAATTTGGATTTGGACTGTTGTCAATGCCAACTGCTATTTGTGAGCAACATGTAACTTTTCTGCGACATTCTACACTTCTGGGGTGTTCCTTGGTTGCAGCCAAGATCAAAAACTGTGATGGCTGTTGTGTTTGAAGAGCAAAATGTGTGTGTGTGTGTGTGTGTGTATGGAGGATGGGTTCTTGGTCCTCCCGAGGTTTCTTCATAATCCCCACCTAGGGAGTTTTCCTTGCCACTGCCACCTCTGGCTTGTTCATTAGGGATCTGGACCCATACAATTGTAAAGCTGCTTTGTGACAATATGTGTTGTAAAAAGCGCTATATAAATAAATTTGACTTTGGCAATATAGTGCATATATATATATATATATATATATATATATATATATATATATATATATATATATATATATATATATGTGTGTGTGTGTGTGTGTGTGTGTGTAAGTATTCACTCACCTTCCTTGACTCACATATGAGCTTAATAATAATAATAATAATAATAATAATAATAATAATAATAATAATAATAATAAAATCCCATTCCTAACCCATAGGGTTCAATATGACGTTGGTCCACCCTTTGTAGCTAGAACAGCTTTGACTCTTCTGGGAAGGCTGTCCACAAGGTTTAGGAGTGTGTTTATGGGGATTTTTGACCATTCTTCCAGAAGCGCATGTGAGGTCACATACTGATGTTGGACAAGAAGGCCTGGCTCTCAGTCTCTGCTCTAATTCATCAAGGTTCTATCGGGTTGACGTCAAAACTCTGTACAGGCCAGTCAAGTTCATCCACACCGGACTCTGCCATCCATGTATTTATGGACCTTGCTTTGTGCATTTGGCACAATGCAGTCAGACAAGTACCGTTCTCCTGGCAACCGCCAAACCGAGACTCATCCGTCAGATTGCCAGATGGCGAAGCGCGATTCGTCACTCCAGTCCAGTGGCGGTGTGCTTTACACCACTGCACCTGACGCTTTGGTGATGTATGGCTTGGATGCAGCTGCTCGACCATGGAAACCCATTCCATGAAGCTCTCTGCACACTGTTCTTGAGCTAATCTGAAGGCCACATGAAGTTTGGATGTCTGTAGTGATTGACTGCAGAAAGTTGGTGACCTCTTCGCACTATGCGCTTGAGCATCTGCTGACCCTGCTCCGTCAGTTTACGTGTCCTACCACTTCATGGCTGAGTTGCTGTCGTTCCCAAACACTTCCATTTTCTTATAATACAGCTGACAGTTGACTGTGGAATATTTAGGAGTGAGGAAATTTCACGACTGGATTTGTTGCACAGGTGGCATCCTATCACAGTTCCACGCTGGAATTTACTGAGCTCCTGAGAGTGACCCTCTAGGTGCTTAATTTTATACACCTGTGGCCATGGAAGTGATTGGAACACCTGATACTGATCATTTGTATGGGTGAGTGAATACTTTTGGCAATATAGCAGGGTTGCCAACTTTTGACGTTCGCTTGGAGTGAGCCGGTGGCTCCAGGTTAAAAAATAAACTGGATAAAAATAATAAAAATTAAAAAATAAACTGGATATTTTTTTTCGGCGTGAGATATCGGAAGTGTGGCGTGAGAGCGTGTGAAAACGGTCAAATGCGTGTGTCTCACGCTCAATGCGTGAGAGTTGGCAACCCTGATATAGTGTATATAGATAGATAGACAGATGGATAGATAGACAATTTTTTTATGCCTTAATGACAGTGTATAGTGGTAACATCAAGCCAATATTGATGGATTGTAGAGGAGTAACTATATGGCTTCTCTCATCATTTTCAGGCTAGTTTGACAGGGACAGCTGTTAAAATGGGTTAAAATAAGATACTGCATTACTGCAGAAGGTCTGGAAAGTCTCCTGCTACATCTCCAACAGCTCCAGCGATGCTGCTCCAACGACTCAACCCCAGAACTGGGAGTAACGAGTTGGTTCACGCCCCAGTAAATGGCGATGGCGTTAATGACCGTAATAAGACCTTCTCAGGCCTCAGCTGTCCAATGAATTCACGAGTCCACTGCCAACCCAATCGGATTTAGGTTCATGTCAGAAAAGTGGGCAGAGATTGGCCGTCTTGTAGAGGAGCGTGCCTGAAAACACCCCACCCGCCCCCCAACCCCAGAGCCGGCGGGGTGCTGACTGACGGCAGCCATCGGTTCGTCTCACTTTTGTCCTCCGTCTCGGGTCGGCTTGTTTGTTATTGCAGCTTTCCCGTAGTCGTCACAAGGACGGCAGGATCGAGGACGTTTAGTGGGTGGGGGGTTTTGGAGGGGGGTTCAGCTTGCTCAAGGCATCTCTTTAGTGTATCAATGGGGGCTTTGAGAGAGGCTCCGGTGCCCTGACTGGAACGTGGATGACTGGGCTTCCTCTTCAACACAGTGGGGGCTTTTGATAGAGGCCCATGAGTCCTGAAAAGGACGATCAGCAGAGATGAGCAGAGAGACGCCACGTTGCTCTGACAGTGGTCCACGTGAGGTGGTGTGACGCATCAATGTTGCTGTACATTCGCACATACGCAAGCGCGCAGAAAGAATATGTAAAGGAAACAAACTCTTGAAACAAAATATATTGCTGAATAATATTTAATACAGGCGTCCGTGTGTCTACACACACACATACACACCCTTCCCCTCAGGTCCAGCAGGGCAGGATGAATGCGCTTCTCTTTGGATTGGTTTCCACAGCAAACGTACGACCACACAAAGAGATCGCAAACCTCTTAAACGAAACAGCAAAGGTCGCAAAGGGCGGAAGCGTGTGTCATGAAAACCCTATTCATAAAAGTCAATCTGCAACCCCATCACTCTGGTCAGTAATGCATGCTACATTAAACGGTATTAAATTCGCAGCCTTTCGTAGCTACAGTATTAAATAACCTGTCAATCACAGCCTCAGCAAGAGGTGGAGAAAGAGACACAGAGTGTGCAAGACAGTGAGAAACAGATGATGTAGACAGAATTATAGTGCTTTTTAAAATGATAAATATCACATTTAAAACAGCTGACAATAGAAATATGCTTATGTACACACATATGTGAGTGCATATTATATATATATATATATGTGTGTGTGTGTGTGTGTGTGTGTGTGTGTGTACAAACGTCCAAATTAAATAATTATTCATTCACATCTGGCACAGGGGGCAAGAGAGCACATTAACTTTGTTTGGGCTTTGTGGACCCGCCGTCCCTAGAGGCACCTCAGACGTGTGAGCAAGAGGAAGAGTTTTGGGGTGTTTATATGGTGCAGCACACAGAGAGAGCACATGTGTGGGTGAAGGGAGGGGGGGGTGTAAGGTTAGAGAGAGAGATGAACTAAAGTGTAAGGAACTGCATATTCATGTGCTTTTTTACCTGAAGGTCAAAGAATTTGCTGTATCTCCTGTAGATGATGTGGGATGTGGAGTCGGAGTAGGTGACGTTGATGAGGTACACCTGCGGAAAGGACACAGACAACCACGTCAGCTCCGTAATTGTTAACGCCACTACGGTCCACACGCGTTTGTTAACGCGTAATCACTGCACCGCCCAACCAATCAGGACCGCGCTGGGGAAACGACTGTCCCCACAAATGTTTAAAAGCATCAAGTCTCGTCCCGCACGTCCCGTTTTTATACAGCATTCTCAATGTCACACACACACACACACACACACACACACACACACACACACACACACACACTTCTCTTTCCGTGGTTGTTTTCAATTCAGTCAATCTAACCAAAGGGAAAGGTGGAGGCGCCGATAAATCGTCTCCACGATTCCACGCGCCACGTTTCGTTGTCAATCGGTGGACATTCCGTCTCCTGCTGTGAGATTAAAACAAAATCCCATTACACTCGGAAGTACATTCTGGTGGTCAGCCGGGGTGCCCGCGGGGTGGGGACGGGCCCGGCGCCAATGAACGCCGCATTGTTCTTCCAGAGAGAGCGGGCCTTAAAGTCCACAGAGCACTGCAAGTCAACAAGACACCATGACATCATCCACTGTCGACTGTAAAGCGGGACTGAGGTTGCATGGTAAAACAGAGGCGTACAGACAGCTAGACGTTCCTCTCTGGAGGGTTTAATTAAGCAGTGCCTATACACCCCCACTTCACTCAGCACGCAATTGAGCTACTATACAAAGAGATGGGGCGGTTCCTTTTGATCTTATAATTGCGAGGCAGCTCGCTGTTATTTAAAAAGTGTTTGGCAGTGGCGGTAAATTAGAATACGAAAATACAGGTGGTATTTTGAACATTGTTGTTCATCCTATTTTATATCTCTTCTTAAATAAAGATAAACGTATGACCGTGTATGTATGTATGTATATATATATATATATATACACACATACACATTTTAAAAATATACTTGGACTTGTAACACTTGTACACAAATATATCAGTATGTACAGTGTGTGTGTGTGTGTGTGTATATATATATATATATATATATATATATATATATATACACACACACACTGTACAAAATGATATATATTTGTGTACAAGTGTTACAAGTCTAAATAATTGTCAGGCCGCGGTTCACACGATGAAGTTCCTGGTTAACATTCTGTAAGGCGTGACCTACATTTGTTCACCGGACAAAGCACGTAAATTGGCCAAGTACCACAAACGGCCGTGCTCACGAATTTGTCTTTTCCCTATTGGCGCGACATGTTTTCTTCACACTCGCCTCACTTATCCTCGCCTCGGGTCTTAATGTTTACAGCAGGCCTTTACCGCAAATCTAATAACCGTAGCAAAAACAGTGGCGTTAACAAACGCGTGGACCATAGCGACGTCAACAAACGCGTGTGGACCGTAGAGGCGTCAACAAACGCGTGTGGACCGTAGAGGCGTCAACAAACGCGTGTGGACCGTAGAGGCGTCAACAAACGCGTGTGGACCGTAGAGGCGTCAACAAACGCGTGTGGACCGTAGCGACGTCAACAAACGCGTGTGGACCGTAGCGGCGTTAACAAACGCGTGTACGCGTGTGGACCGTAGTAACGTTAACAAACGCGTGTACACCATAGTGGCGTTAACAAACGCGTGTACACCATAGTGGCGTTAACAAACGCGTGTACATCATAGTGGCGTTAACAAACGCGTGTACATCGTAGCGGCGTTGACAAACGCGTGTACATCATAGCGGCGTTAACAAACGCGTGTACATCATAGTGGCGTTAACAAACGCGTGTACACCATAGTGGCGTTAACAAACGCGTGTACATCATAGTGGCGTTAACAAACGCGTGTACATCGTAGCGGCGTTGACAAACGAGCCGGTCGCCCAGTTCAACCCGAGGCTCGCGCTGACGATTGGCTGCGCGGTGCCCACATGCGGAGTAGCCCGCGTTGGCACGCGCCGACTCATATTTCACTTAAATGCGCCGGAGCGGTCCGCTACACTCCTTCCAGTAATGAGTAGAAAGCTGAGCCAAACAAGCAACTCGTACAGGTTTCCTCTGACGAAAGTAATAAAACCTCAATTGCAAGTCCCAGGTCAGTTTTCCATTAGCTTCGGTAATTATCTCAAACTGTAAAACCTGACCTCCAATCAGCAGTTAACATGCCGCCACAATGTGAGACAGTTGTTAGCTTTATAAATTCAAACCGTCCGGTTGGCAGGTACATTTTCATACGATACGACGCAATGCATATCTGATACTTATTTACTCTTGTATTATTTCTTACTATTGTATTGTTAAATATTTTAATTTTTTAATGGTGAATGGAGGAACACCAAAGTAAGAATTTCATTGCACAGTGTAACTGCCTGTTTCTGCTGGGCACATGACAATAAATCTCTTGAATAAACATCAAGCGACATTAACACGCGACACCACAAGCCTACAACTAACTACACACCGCACGTCTCCCTGCCACTGGTGACAATCTCTTCACCTCCATATTTCAAAACACGAGCTGTGTCCAAGTTTATCCTGGATCCGAGGAGCCACACACTGTTTTGGCAAACTGTCTGGGCATGTACAGGAGCTCCCCTGGGTGCTGGCTGGCGTGATGCAATAGGCGCTGGGAGACAAAAAGCTGATGCGGGAACGAACCGTAGTGCACGTGTGACTATGGCAGAGGGCACGTGTGGTGTGGTCGTGTGTGTCGTGAGGGGCTACCATGATCGTTCAGATGGCACGGAGGGAGAAACGTGCGGGCCGCAGGTCCGAAATCGCACGTTTCGGACCACCCTGATGATCACTGCTACAGAACACTCCGATATGTTTGAAATACCTGGACTGGCTTCTCCAATGGCTTCGTAAAAAAAAAAAAAAAAAAAAAAAAAAAAAACAATGATAATTTTCATGTGGCAGAGGGTGTGTGCAGGGCTTGTTCTTGGAGGGCATGCACGTGGCCCTTCACGTGGCCCTGCGTTTGGGGCGCTAGACTCGGGAGACGTGGTGGTGGGAACTGAAGGAAATGCACACTGGCTGTGGCAGTACAGCCTTAAACCACCCAGAACACTGAAACAGGGAGGGGGGTGGGGTGAGTGAGACTCTGTATCTGTGAGGCTGTAAATAGCTGCAGTCTGTGTGTGTGTGTGTGTGTGTGTGTATTTGCTGAGCCAGAGGACCCCTCTGTAAATCTGATAGTGGGGAAAGGCCTTCAGCACACTGGTGCTAATCCCACATAGCGCTCATAGCTCAGCACCGCAGGCCTGTGCAGCCATCCAAACGGATACCTGCTTATCACACACTGCAAGCCAGTTGAGGGCATAGCAGTTGGTGTGTGTGTGTGTGTGTGTGTGTGTGTGTGTGTGTGTGTGTGACCACATACTTTATATAAGGCTCCTTGACCCGAGAGGCATTCAGGGAAGCTACCCATCCCTGCCCTACTCCAACGCGTAATTCCATAGCACAGAGCCACCTCATCCTGTGGGCGGGCAAAAGACGAGACTTGCCGAACCTCTCCCCCCTCATTGGCCCGTCGAGGCCATCCTCATGGCAACCACGGGGTGGGAACAAAATCGCTTAAACTCTGAAAATATCAGCCACAACCCAACTACCCCACGGTGCAGAAATAGAACGGCGTGGCCGGAGGGTTCTGGACGCCGGCCTGAGACACGCGGTGTGTTGCGCGGTGTAGACCATGGTGAAAGACACTGGGCTGCGTGCGCCATTTGCAGCCTTCCAAAACACAGCAGTCATCGTGGCCATCATGGCGGCCGCATCCATAACCGGAGTTCTGAAGGTGGGAGGGGCCAATGATAATCCCACATTTGCAAGCGGCAAATTAAAGGAGCCCAATCCGAGGTTGTGGACGTCTGTTGCCAGGCGGAGTTCAGGTCCAGCCTTCACCTGACATACTCGATCCAGCAAAAGCACTTCAGGGTTAAAGGGTGCTGGGGTGAGACGTAAAGCCATAGACTGTATACATCTGTTTACATCTGCTTGCTTACAGTGGAGTTAGTACTGCTACGTTTTTGGATACATGGTTGTTCATAAATCAGCCTGAAAATGAATCATCTAAAAAGTATGATTTTTTAAAATGTTTTTTTTTTTTAAGAAGTGGGCATAAAAATAAACGTAAACAGCTTTAAGTTCCTCCTGCTCATCTTTTACCCAGACTTCATGCAACAACCCTTCTCTAGTTGTGGTAAGAGATGTGTCAAAGCCTCCAACCGGAGACTCGATAAAAACCAGCGTCCCTGTCACTGAGACGCATACTTGTAGAACGTTCACACTCCCCCTCTCTCACACACTCACACAAGAATACCGGTTCTGAGATGGACCTTATGTTGAGTCTCCGGACGCATATTCCGCTGGGCGGAACCACACTGATGGAGCCCCGAACAGTGCGGTTCACGTTACCAGGATGGTGAAACGATTCAACTCAGTAAGGGGAATGCAGTCAAAGAGGTCCTCTTTCTCTCTTATATATATATATATATATATATATATATATATATATATATATATATATATATATATCTCACACACACACTAACACACAAAACAATGCCTTAAATTAGCGACAAACAACCTGATAATGCAACTAACCTAAAAAAAAAAACACATGTAATTACATGCTGAAATCACCACGAGCTAATTTCAGTCTCCCCACCTCCTTCCACATGTCTTTATAATTGCAGGCAATTAAAAATGAGAAGCAAGGATAGGCGTCTCCCTGTAGAGGAACATGCATCCCGATTCTGACACTGTTTCCCTGGTTTTAAATGGACAAGGAGTCTTGCCATCTGTGGGTATTTAAACTTTTAGCTTCAAGAAAAGCCATGAGAAAAGGTTATTTGTCAATGATGTGCAAAGATATTTCATCTTTGAAAACTAGAATTTCATGTCTTCATGCTACAAATTAAAAAGAACTACAACATGACACAACAGAGTCTTGGCCAACACTATTTCCCAGAAGCATTAGCATTCAGATCATCTTAAATAAGATAATACCTAATCTTTCATTTGTAGATTTTTGTGCTACTGTGCTTTATGTAAACCTGACCGTGATCGTTACAAGCACAGCAATAAAGCGGACCTCTGAATACTACAAGCAGACATCTATAGGAACCAGTTAGCTATGACCCTCTGACATGATGCGTTGGGAACAGCCTGAAGAGGAACTCTCATTTAGAACAGCTCTGATGAAGAGTGTTTGTTAGAGTGAGTTTAGTACAGTGTTTGTGAGTCACCAAGGCCTAAGATTCTACCTACTTCTAGACCAACATTGGGGGAACATCATTTGGAGAGTGATGATTTTATACAAGAAGTTTAACAAACACAGAAATGTATTTTCTGAACGATCTACTGTCGAGGATATTTTAGAACAACTGTGTAATTGTCTAAAAGCTATTAACTTATTAAGATTAATTTTATTTACATACAATGTGAAGGCACACTGCTATAATCTGGTTTTCAAACATTAATTCTGCTCTAATGCATTCTAATAATCAATTTAAGGATTTTAGTAAGCGCTCACAACAATAAAAAAGGCCCTCATCGGACGGAAAGCATAACAGCACTTTTCTTAGGTGGGGGAGGTGGTGTAAAAAACCTCAACGAAACAGAGCAAAAGGAGAAAGTACTTGAGATTGCACATGCTTACTCTCAGTGTTCCCGGTTCAAACAAGACCTCATTCATATCTTGTTTCCAATTAGGAGCAGACGCAGGAGACAAACACCTTATTCATGTCAGGCACTTCTGGGACATGCCAGAAAGAAATAAGGGGCAAAGAAATGTTAATTATGCGCCAGTGTCACATGAAGAGAAGCCGGTCTACTGTACGTCTGTCCAGAGCACCTTACAATAACATCTCCCGTGCATCTTCTACTCTGACAAAACAGTAACAGATTCCGACTAGGTTGCATTATCTGAAAACGAAACAAAACTTCACCAACAACAGCTACTTCTGACCATTCTGCAAGCAAGGTCAGGCACGGGAAACCGCTCCATCGCCCCTCAAAAGCCACCACATCTTTGTCTTCGAGCATTCGGACGTCAATTCAGAGGTAAACATGATACGTGAAACAACGCACATCTTTTCTCATTCCGAGAAAGAGCAGAGAAGGGAAAACTCACTAGAGAAAAAGTGGACAAGGGAAAACTCACTAGAGAAAAAGTGGAGAAGGGGAAAGTCACTAGAGAAAAAGTGGAGAAGGGAAAACTCACTAGAGAAAAAGTGGACAAGGGAAAACTCACTAGAGAAAAAGTGGACAAGGGGAAAGTCACTAGAGAAAAAGTGGACAAGGGGAAAGTCACTAGAGAAAAAGTGGACAAGGGGAAAGTCACTAGAGAAAAAGTGGAGAAGGGAAAACTCACTAGAGGCGAGAGCCGTCCTCCTCCCTCCAGGCCCACGTCAGGAAGAAGAGTGGAGGAGAGCTTCAGAAGACCCGGCGGGGCACGAAGATGGAAGGCCTCGCCACGGAAAGCTCCGGAGCCCCGCCTAAAGGACGCCTATTTAAAGATGCGCATAAAAGCCCAGCTAGCATTCATGTCCCGGGCCATAGTGTTTTCCCTGCCCACAAAAACCTCGACCATCGACGAAACGCTGGGAAAAAACGAGAAGCCCTGTGATGTGAGGATGAGTGTTACACACATGGGGATGAAATCAGCAGGGCAGCGCTGAACTTTTTTTTTTTCCATCTTCTTCACAGAGAACCATTATGTTTAGACCTATAGAGCAGCACGGGCGAGCGTTTGATGGATTCAGCAGTTTCCTTTTTTTTCCTCCTTTCCAACAACCCGACTCCTGATACAACCGACCAGCTCGATGTGTGAGCGAAGAATCCTCAGATCCTCTAGTGGTCGCCCACCACGCTCCGAGGAACCCGCCCTCCCGCAGGGACCGTTACCGGAGTGTGTCCAACGCCCAAGCGTTCAGCGCTGACTAGCGATACCGCAGGTGACGGGAGGCGGCGAGGAGCCCAGACGCTCACCTGCACCGAGGGGGCCGCGGCGAGCCGTAAGACGCGTGTCGCTCCCGCTAGCTCCCGCTAGCTCCCGCCTCTACCGCCAGGCCTGTTACTAATGGCATCCTGGGAAGGGGGGACTTCCTGCAGGAAGTCATTATCTTGCTAATCATTAGTTTGGCAATGGCTACACGAGGGAGCTGAATGAGATGAAGGGGATTCACATCAGGCACGTTAGGGAGGGAAGGAAGGTGGTGAACTGCAGTGCTGACATGACTATTACGTAACAGCGTGTTAAAGTTGTGCAGCACTGTTGTGGCCAGGTGGGTCCTCGTCTAAGGTTTGCACAAACTCTGTGACCCAAATCCTCCTCCCCTCATTGTGGTTATTTCCACCCTGTGAATGACCTTTGATTGCACCCTTCACCTCCCTTGTTAGCCACACACACACACACACACACACACACACACACACACACACACACACACACACTCCTGGCAGAGGAAGTGGAGCTGGAGCACACAGTATTTCCTGGAGAAGCGGAGGTGGAAAAGTGTCGATTCAGCGGGGTGCCTTACCTCACTCACCCTTCTCAGTCTTTACATTTAACTCCAATTCAACACGCGCACTGACCTGCTTCACCTGACCCAGGACCAGTTCCCGATCCTGCAGTGTTAAACCTCACATAACATTGACAGCCTGACTGACCTCAGGTCAGAACTCCATAAACTAATAAACAGGGGCTGCACAACACGGACAAAACGCTGTATTGATATTATGCTGCTGCATATTGCACATCGTAAATCATAGAGAATATTAAATCAAGTGGCTAAACTTTGTGCATATTGATTCATGCGAGTGCTGTGAATTCATCCACAAAAGATTGTTTGGGAATTTCTGTGAATTCTGGAAATTTCTTGACCAGGACACTCACAGGCAATAAAGCCACAGCTGACAATACTCTAATAGGCTCATTTGTGCGATATCAATATTTCAAAGACGAATTTAGTGAAAATAAACAAGCGGTACATAGTGTGACCTTGTAGCATAGGTCGGCTTTTCCCACTACAGGCACACCATCATTTGCTGACCATACAGACATTATCCATCTCCGCTGGGTCATGTAACTTAACAAGGGTCAACCTGGCCTTCCCAGAAACATTCCTTTGAGGAAAAGTTCATTGGGGCCTTCAAACAGTGACTCATCGTGCCAAATCACAGTGAAGCTTTTGGGTTTGAGAAATCCTCTCACTGCACATGGACCTTACGCTCACATTTTATGGCTCTAAACTACATTTAGCCCTCTGAGCATCACGCTGGGCGAAGGCATGAAACACAAACCCAGAACCAAAGCTCTGAGTGTGCGTTCCGATTCAGGATCACGTCCATATAAACACGCTGATGAAGACGAAAGATGAAACCAAGTGTGTGTGCAATATGGCCAAAATTTAATACCACAACACTTGAAGACAATATGATACACAATACGCATCACAATATTCCTGAGATTTGCCAGGAAATTATGTAATTTCCTGACTTCTGAGTGATTATGCAGAGGAAAAAAAACAAAGACATGATCACCATCAGCCAGCTCCGTATAGGCTCATGAAATTACCACAGATTAAAATATCAGATGATATCAGACAGCAAAAATTAAGCAGTCATCAGATTTTCTCTATTTTCACTATGCTGCTGCTCTTGTGGGGCTTCGTTTCTTCATCTAATCTTGTTCCACGAGTCTTTCATGAGATTTCAATCTACCGTTCATCTGTTCATCTGTTCAAGCCGAACTGGAAACGGCTCTGTTGATATGTGCAAATTTGCAGTAATCTCCATTTTAATTGCATATATCAGTAACCACTTGCATAAAATTCCTTCAGAGGTACATCTTGCCAGTGTTACATCACTACCGCTGTTTACTCTCTCCATAATTGGTATCTCTCCATAGTTGGTATTTATTTTTCCATAAAACAAGCAGCCAATACGATTAAATGGTCGACAGGCAATGAGAACACTCTGCTGCCCACCTCTAGGTGAAAGACAGGGCCCAGCTCAGCTAGGCGTGTTCCAGCACCACACGCTGGACCCGGGATGTCTGACCTCGGCTCGGGAAGAGCACATATTCATGGGCTGAAGGCACCACATCTTTATGGACAAAGGCCCACTATAAACGCCACAAGAGACAAACACTACAGGAGAGATGAAGATGTGGGAAACGGAAAGCGAATGACGGACAAGACCGCAGAAGAAGGAGGAGGTGGAGGAGGAGGGCTGGTCGAGGACCTGCTGGAGATGGTCTGACAGAGCGTCCCACCCGTATGGAGGTCTTTCTGATATGGGGTCAGCACTCTAGCTTGTTAGAGCTGGCGCTGGTATTGATGTGTTAAAATTTTAATAGGCGGAAAGGGAGAGGAGAGAGCTGGGAAGTGCCCAGAGAACTTCAGGAGAACCAGAGCAGAACGGCCACAAAGAGCTTCAGGAAGTGTGAGGGGCTGACAATGGCCGTCTCACACACTCAAGCACACACACACACACACACACATTTCTGTGTGAACACACACTTCTTGGAAATGACAGTTTCTGATGGTGACAATGGCAGAGCCTTGAGAACACAGAACAATGACCAAAACAACAAGCCCACTTCACGGTGCCATACACACACTACGTTTCTCCCCCTCCGACACACACACACCTCCTTCTTCCCAACGGCGAGCCAGGCCAGTGACTAGACCGCTTTCAAGATCCGCCATCTGCCTTGTTGCTCACCTCCGCAATCAAACACACTGGACCTAGCAATTAAACACACAAACTCCAACAGGACACAAACACAATACTCTGCTACTGACAAGAGCAAATGTGCGTGTAGCCACAAACACGCCAAACCCCTTCAGAGCTCCCCGGTAGCTGTGGCTTCGACCGGACAAAGCCGACAGGCGCGTATGCCCGCGGCGTGGCCGTCCAGCTCCGAAGCGTGTCACTCTCAACTTCCTGTCTAGCAGCAGAACCGACGGGAGGAACATCCCCCCCCCCCCCCTCCCTCTTTCCTGTCTGGCTAGCATCGTGCAGCTTACTAATCGTGACCAACCTGCGACAGTCACGCCGAGTGTGAGTGGTGCCTTCGTCATCGGCCAAAGCCGCACCTAAAACTGACCCGGGAACAGTGTTTAAGGCCACACGCACCTCCCCGCCACACAAGTAAGGAAGTGGGTGCAATTAAATCTCCTCTTTGGGAGTGAGAGGGGGGTGAGTGTTCAGATCCTGCACTTTTAGCACCTCTCCTCTCAGAGGATGAGCGTGTGCAGATGTTTGACAAATACAGGAGGTTTACTTTCTTCTTCTTCTTCTTCTCTCTCTCCCTCTGTGACTTTCTTAATTTGTCTCCAGACTCCAGACAGTGAGGCTGAGGGATAATTCCTTCTAGATTCAACTCACAGTCCCCCTGCTCCCCGAACGTAGAGGGAGGGGTGCACACATGGCGGCTGCAGCGTTGGTGGGAAAACACCTGGCTTTCGGCTGACCTGGGATCAGCCGGCGCTGGATTTATCTTCATTCCAGGGCTGGGAAACCATATGTCAAGTCAGCGAATAGAGGTGTGATCAAAAACCACAACAGTGTACAAGGGATTATGGACGCCTTCCAGTTAGGTGGATTTCATGCAGCTCTCTGCAGGTTTGCTGATCTACAAATCATTGCTTCCCAGAAAAGCTGTTGGCATAATGATGAAAATAGCTCAGCATAATGAGTATTTAAATCGTATCTGTTTTGATATTCACCCCCCCACCCCCCCACACCCCTCCCCGTTGGCAAAAGTTTGGTTTTCAAGTAAGTAAAAAAGGTAGTGTGTCAAAAGGTAGTGTCTATAAGAAATACATTTTCTTGAGGATAACCGAAATACAGGCAAGAATCGGTTCTGTGACTGGACACACAACAGCAGTTCAGAACCTGGACTCGTGGCCGGTAGATGTGTACGAGTGTTTCTGTTTTACCTTCTGGACATAAGCACAGCAGGTAACACAGCCTGCTGCGTGTAAATCAGTTTTCAAATCACTAACACCTCTCTGTGGCCTCGTAGGCACATTTTAGAAGGCCATATTCACTTATGATCCACGGCATGGTTTCTTCGTGGTCATTCATGAAAAGTAGGCAGGCTAAAATGATCTCTAAAAGCCAAAAAAAGCACCGTGAGAAACACCGATCAACGGTTACATGGAGTTACATGTAATGTTGTTACCACAAGCCTGTCACGTGGTCAACAGCCATATTTCATTTGACAATGTTAGAGATGTTGGATCTGCTGGAGATGTCTGATCTGCACGTGTTACAGCTGCTGGCTGTGACAGTGTTGCACAGAAAACAAGCTCGATTACTATAAACTGTAGGCGGGCTAGAAAAGTTGAAACATGTACACAGTGTCCGCTCGTGACCCATTAGGCTGTTACCTCCAGATTCACGTGCAACACACACATTGATTAGATGACGTCATGGTCCGCTATTCCCGAACAGGCTCATCTTCATCAATATCGGCCCGGTTCTGCCTCGCGAAACCCGAAAGAAATGCTTATCGGTGAGATGTGAAGAGAAACCGGACCGACTTCTCGTCTAGCGTTCGGCTGTGGCTTTCGGTACACAAGGCGGGACGCGCGGTTCTGTCTCGTGCGGTCCAACATGCGTCGGTTCCGACTATGATGGCAGGTAAATGGATGTAGCGTTAGGCCTACTCACGTAGTGCTTGGACGGGTGCCGTCGCTTCTCCACGTCCACGACTTTCACGTCCAGAACTGTCCGAAACTGCATCTTGAACCGGAGGCTTGGAAATGCTGGACGGAGAAATGAGCAAATAATCCCGACAGGACGGCGGCTGCAGCGGGTCGGTAAACACGGTACCGAGGAGGTTCGTTCCAGTAATACTGCTGCTGTTTATGGACCCAACTGTTCCCACTTCGCCCAGTAAAGCGGCTCTTACCCGAATGTCCAGCTGACTTGTAAGGGTTAAAACTTATTGCCGCCTTCCCGAAAAAAAAACCCGAAACGAAATCGATTTATTCGAACACGAGAATATCGATTTCCCCTCAATAGCGTAAAATAATCCCAAAGTGAGACGTCCTCGGTCTGGTGGAGCCGCGGTAGTATTGGACCGCTGCGAGATGATGATAATAAAAAAAGGGCTATCTCCTAACTTGAGGACTGGTGCCCGTCCTTTGTCTGGACCACAATAGCCCACCTAGACCCAAGAGGTTCTGGTTAAACGCACCAGAAAGCCCGGAGACCGGTGCTGTGGGCTCGGTAGGCAGCGCTGGGCTGTTTAGTGCAATGGGCCGGGCTTGATTACGAGCTGCAGTTGAGGAACCGTTCAGAGGAAAAGGGGATTTGTCGGAATCACCACCTCCTCCTTCGTGGAACAGAGTACAACCAGGTTGAGTTTCCCCTCACCCCGGAGAAACGAACCTACGCGTCTGTGCCTGCGTTTTTATTTAGACGGGAAAACGTCAGCGCAGTGAGGTCGTTTTGGAGGAATATGGGTTCTGTCTAGGGTACCTGGAAAGTGAGCAGAAATTAAAGCGCAAAAAAATAAACGGGGTGTAGTGTAATGAACAAAACACACTGCAGAAATGGCTCGTCCACTCTGACAGCAAAGTTCTTGAACACACGTCGGATTATTCCAGCAGCGTTGAGTTAACAGTGTCTGCTGCCAATCGGGTGGGCAGTACAGGAAAACTGCATAGATACAGATATTCTCACGGACACTTATGGATTGATTTGTTCACGCTGCCATCCTGTGGCAAAAGTTCGCACATACATTTTTGTATATGATTTGTTAGTTGAGGTGTTGGTTTAGACACATTTTAGAGAAAATTATCTTCGCCTAATGGATCATTTGTAGCGCCATTTAATATTTTCCCCTTCAGTGTTGTAAAAAAAAGTTTCACTGCAATCACAAATCAAAAGGGATTCCAAAAGTCCCGTCTCCACAATCTCCACCCAGCCCCACTCTCCCATAATCCTGATGTGACTCACAGTGCTAAAGGTGTAAATAACCAGAATTCCAGCTTCACATAATGCTTTATTCCATAGACCTTGCCAACTTAACAAAGCAGTAGAAAGATAAAAATGCTCGATAATTCTAACACTTTTTTGTAAATGGCAAAGAACAGGTTTTCCTTGAACAGCTTAGAATAAACTTGCATTAAATTAGAGTACCTTAAAGGCTTGCCAGATGTGTGTTTATGAAAATTGGCTTTAAAGTGTTCAAAAGACATAGTGGTATGTTAGTAAGTTATGGTCCATCTGAATTCTGCATAGCACAACCGGATGGTGTGACATGTACACAACAATCTACTATAAAAAACTAACATGAGTGACTGCTGAATTTAAATAGCCCAAAAAGTGGACAGGATGCTCAATACTGCAGAGTCAGAACTTTGGTCAGATGCTTTAAGGGTTTTTCATGTCACTTTATCGTTCTGTGTACTCAAGGAAAAAACCTTCGCAGCCGAGTTGTCCTCGCGGAGACGGGTCTCTGGACATCCAAGAGTGGGCGTCCCACAACGTCCCATTACAGGACGGTGTAATGCGAGTCCATTGTGCTGATGATGTCACTGTTGCACTCCAAGAATTTGAGTGCGACCTGCAGGGCCGCCCTGCTTAGGTTCCGGCTGTAGCGTTGTCTCGTGCTGGACAGGATGTGCAGGACATGGCAGCCCTTCTCTGCATCTGCAAATACACGGGAAGCAACGATCGGCATGACGGAAACGGCGGCCTTAACATCGAACCGCCACCACGTCACACACTGGTTCAGATTATTGCTTTATTCTAGCATCCTACCGTCCTGGACCTTAAGGTCGCCAGGACTGCACAAGCTTGGTTATTTCCTTACTACTAGCTCAATAATATGTCCGTATGACAAGCAAACCGCTTTGTGATTGGAGTCAAGAACTGAAACTATCCAGGGTTCCCCCAAGGGTCACTACTCAGCTCCGTCACAGTTTCTCTCTCTCACACATTCAGTAAGCAGGGGAACGAAACTGACATTTCTCCCTTTTGGAGTCTTCTCGTAAGATGTCTATGATGGCAGCAAGCAGGTCTTTGTCCTGTTCGGTTACCTACAGTGAACATATAGGAGCAGGACAATAAGTCACGTAAAATCAAATTATATAATACTGCTAATATACTAATTAACCTTATGGCATATCGTTTAGTAAATACTATAAATTGCAGTAACTGAATTAGTCTGGAACCACCCATGGTTCCTTGGCATTTAAGAGGTGAACAACAATAGCATGAAGACATTGTGCTGGGGGGTCGTGCATACATTGTAAACCTCATCTGGGGACAACACTTTACGGAATATCTCCCCCTCGTCCTGGAGAAGCTTCAGCGACTCCTTGAGAAGGTTCCAGACCTGCGTGGCAAAGGGCAGTCCAGCAGCACCCGACTCCTAGAACCAAACCCAGAGCACACGATTAACCGACTCAGTTCATTAGAGTTTATTCACCAATTTGATTCGCAATTCTGAATTTGATCGTTGCAAACTGTCCGCTTACAGCGGGCCACACACACAAGTAAAGAAATGGAGATCTTTCAAAAGACGACGTGCTTTTTGAATACCTTTCAGCATTGGTGGATTTGCATCATATGGAGCACCTGGAATTGCTCAAGAGGCTTTTATTTTGACTAGATTAATTACTGCATCTGCAGAGTGGAACTATTTTTAGCGTCTGATACGCCGCCACTCTCACCTTCGTCACTTCATTAGTACGTCTGTTGCACCAGAGTCCCTGCAGCAGACGTGCTAAAATCCAGCAGGTTTTAAATGACATCTCTATCTGGCCTGACCAGAGTTGTAATCTGTGTTTCGCCCACTTCCTGTTTTCATCAATATGTAGGTGCTAAAAGCGGAGCCGCTGGGGCCGGATGAGGTCGTGCGCTCCACCTGTCCTGCTGACGAGGTCACGGCAGGGCGCTGGACCAGCGGGTGCAGGAGGTACTCCACGTCGTAGGGCCGAAACCTGGCCACCTCCTTCTCTCTGAGGAACTCCTTCAAGATGCGAACTGCCTGGCCCAGGAGCAACTGGAAATCGGACGGCCCGCCAGCCCTTTGTGGGTGGAGAACATACAAATGAGCACATTAAACCAACTACAGAAGCGTTGTGCTAGCATGTCCCTCGCTGCACAGTATATTAGTCTAGAGATTAAGGTAGCCAAATAGCCTCGTTCTCACTGAAAGGGTTCTCATGTGTGAGAGCACAAATGTTGTTTGTTTCAATTAACCAGGCAACTCATAGGACTGCAGGATTTGAACAAAATATTAAACTGTAATTATGTTACTAATTATTTCCATAACTCTTGTAATGTATTAAAACTGAGCATCGTTCACTTAACATTTTATTGGATGAATACAGTTATTCATTAAAACACACAATATTTACTGGGGACGTCTGAGATTGGCGGTGATCCTCACAGCGTGACAACAGAAAACCTCAACTGTGATTTGTCATAAACCTCATTTGCATATCATGACCTCATGCAGCCAGTACTAGAAAGGTCGACCGCACGATGACCTGTGTAGTCGGCGTGACGTCTCCCTACATGACTCACTGAGCAGGATTGTTTGAGCCGGGCTGGTGGGGCGGGACAGAGGACGTCCTGTCGTAGCAGTCCCGATAGAGCTTTGGCATCTCCAGCATGCGGGATATCTGGGCGGCCATCACTGGGTCCCTCACTTTATCTATGCAGATGAAGACACAGAGCAGACATGCACTCATCACTCTGTTATGTCAGAGCCCAACCTGAGGGTGCAAGTAATGAGGAAATGGTGCCGTAAACCTTTGTGCTATTGTGACTAATAAAGATTTGATTTGTTAGAGGACAGAGATATCCAAGAACCAGTCCAGATGGACAAGGACACAAGCCATCGGAATGCTCCGATTAGACTTTCTTGCCCTAACCATTTCAACACACAATACGGGTTTCTCTAAACAAGTACCTGTACATCCACCACCAAGACTGCTGAGCAGACTTTCTGCACACACACACTGCACACACACTGGATATTTCACATATTGCGCTCACAAATGCAACAGGTTAGCTTTGAGAGTAAAAAAAAAAAAACAATGCTATAGACATTCCTGAACTAGACCTAATCTATGTGCCGTTTCCCCACCAAGGACCAAGTCTGGTCCCGTACTAAACTCCAGTGACAATGGGGAAATCTCAGTTGGACGTTAGTGGGGTAGGTGCATCCTGTGAAACGAGTCAGCCACACGGATCCCGAGTAACTTACAAAAACAGGAGGCCATGATTTCCCTCTGCTGGCGCGAGGTCTTCACGGTTCCGCGTACTCTGAGAACATCTCCAATCTCCAGCGCACAGATGCTCCTCTGGGTTTCCAGCAGCTTCCTCAGCTTCTCCTCCACGTCAAAGACTCCGCTCGGTCCTTTACCTGCGTCCACAACGGTATCACGGTGGTTTGATGCACCAGAGTAACGTACGTTGCCAACCATGAATGCTTGCCATTGCAATACGAAGATTAACAGAAATATAAGCTAAAGATAGCTGAACAACATCACTGATGTCTAGACCTGTACCAAATATAATCTGTTGAGTTGCCCAAAACCAATAAAGCCTGAAGGACCAACTTAGCCCATATTTAAATCAAGCAGTCACTTTGCTAATTTGGGAGTTAAAATCGATTACTGCCAAACGTGAATTAATACCAGAGTCACTCCTCTATCGGTTCTGGTTGTTCACAGTCGATTAAAGGTGGTTTAGTGGTATAAACACTATTACGTGTTTTTTATGCTTACCCTTAACAGAGTCTCCATGATCTCTCCACTTCTCATTTTTCCAGCACAGACAGTTGATAACTCCAGTACCGTCATCCACTGGACGTTCAGCACAACCGTTAATGAACAGAACACAAAGCACCCACAATGATCACATCTGATGGAATAAATGCAATTTGGCTGGTTTGGGGTAAATTTTCACATTAGCCCAGTGGAGTGCCACAGAGTCAGAAACACTGCACCAGTTTCAATGGATTCTCGCTAGTTTTCAAAAATTCTCAGTTCCTATGAGCAGGGCTCTCAAGTCTCACGCATTGAGCGTGTGACACACGCATTTGACCGTCTTCACACGCCACACCTCCGATTTCACACAGCGAGAAAAAATAAATAAATCTAGTTTGTTTACCTCCGATCCATATCTATGTCGCCCTCCACTGGCGATCGATCGCGATATACAACGTATACAACCCCCCCCCCCCCGCTCAACAACTGACGTTCGCCACCCCCCCCCCCACCCCCCCCCCCCCCCCCCCCCCGTCAACAACTCTCACACTCTGGCATGAATCCAAAACTTGAGAGCCCTGCTATAAGACTGCTGGCTGATAAAGACATGACCCGGGCTTACCTCCATAACAGTAAAAGTCCTCTCTCTCCCGTCTGTATACAACAGTGCCCAACACGTCCACCTGGAACACTGGGTGGGTCTTATAGAAATAGATTCCTGCAGGTAATCGAGGAAAAATAGCCGTAGGTGAGAAACCAGGTTACACACAAACACATATTTAAGGAGTCCAGCTATTCTCCAGGATATGCAGGTGGAAGGTTCTATTATAAAGGTCTGGCATTGTACTAAATCCTGCAGCACTGTTGGTGTTTCAATAATTACGTTTCCCTTCACCCACCAGAGAAAGAGATTCAAGGTTTCATGTTTCTGGCTAGGGGTGACATTCTGGGAAATGTTTACGCTGGACACCTACCTGAACAAACATGCAAACACTGAAGTGATTACAAATGAATATGAATATGCAAATGAATATGTGCTACACGTTTAATAGGACGCTAATGAGCTCAGATTAAATCCCAAAGTTCACGTTTGTTTGTACTGTACCTGGAACTTGTCTGGATTCTCTCATTTGCAGAATGTCTTTAACGTACAGCCTGGCAAAGGCTGAAAAGACAGGGTCCATTCCCCAGAGTAGGGAGGGGGTCTCTTCCTCAACATCACCTTTATCAGTGTCCATTACACATTCATCCATAAATATCTACTCTACATCACTGAAGACAACATCACCACAATATCCCGTTAATCCACGTCAAGCACAGCTTAATCGTGTCAAGCACAGCTAGGTAGGCACACACACCACAATGCAAAAGGCTAAGGTAGCTAACTCACTAACAACTGTCTAACTAGCCAAGTCACTCGACTATTTACCTGCCCCTCGATTATTTGCACATACATGAGAGCTTCGTTAGTGTTATAACCCTAATAGTTCACTAAACTGGATAAACGCATAACATTAGCATTAGTAGCAACAGGCATGACCGTAGATATAGTATGCCTAGAGCAATTTTGGACTTGGTAGTCAAACACATCGCATATACCGCCACCTAGTGTCGAATCAGGTCAAGACGTCTTCATATTTCCAAAGCACTGAAATGAAATGCATAGTTTAGCATATTCAAAATATGTATTATTAGCAGTGATGCAAATAAATCACAAATAACTGGTGGCAATTAATATGGCAATGATAATATGAAAACATGCAGTGACATACTGATACATATTTCATGGCATGTTTCACTGAATCAACCAGGTTGCAATAGCTAACAATAAATCAATAAAGCAAAAGAGTGGAATCGATAGATAATGACCAAGTTAACTTAATTCAATCACTATGGTGTGTTTTCTCAACATGTTTATCTAAGATATGATTCTGGTTATAAACATTTGTAACAAGAGCAAAACGAGTCATCACAGGGCTTAATGTTACCCAACTCTTCACAACCCTAGGTGTCATGTCTATAACTATTAAAGTTTAAAATTACATAAGCTAATAAAATTATATGGTAATAAGTGTAATAGTGTGGTCTTATATGGCATGTAAAACTGAGGCGCACACAACAAATTAACTGAGACCCAGATGATGAAGTTTTATTATTAGTTTTGCTGTGTCATTTTCCTCCACATTACAAGCAGGGCAGATCTGATGAATATAGCATTGTTATGCAAATCTCAAAAAAGTCAAACATACAGTGTATTCTCAGGAAAAACGTTCAGTGTCGATACAATCAGGCCAGATCTGTGCACTCTCTCTTTCCACTGTAATGTCTGTGTGCGAATGTAAAATCAGCAGTGCCAAATCCGTCATGTCGTGAAACGTGAAACGACCGTGACATCACGTTCAGCTGGACATTGTGCTGGAGTGAACACAATCGTAATGAACGATGATCTACACAAACACCTTTCTTAGTGTAGGCCTACCGACTGGCGAGCCGGTGAGACCCCAGCACCCAGGCTAGCAGTTACAGCACCTCCACGAGGAGCGCAAGGCTGTGGAGCACAAAGCTTCCTCTTTTTTCATCTTTAAAAAGATTATATCACAGGTTGGCTGTTTGCAAAGTAAGTCAACAGAGTCTGTGACCCTTGCACATGGTTTTGTTTGCAGCAAAAGACAAAAATTGAACAGAAGGAGATGGTTAAAGAGTAACTATCAGCTGTGTATAGCCCTGTTTTGGATCTAAGGTGGACAAAACAGAATTAGCCGTAAATCAACACCTGGAATCTATACGTAGTTCCGGTGGATTTTTTTTGCTGTTTCTCAGCGTACTGAACTGTAAGACAACAGTGTTAAAGAATTTTTTGTTCAGAGACCTATCACACTCTATCCTAATGAAAGAGTACAGCAAACTCTTGCTTAACAAACTCTCTGGTCAGAGTTTGAGAGAGCACTCGCAGATGGTCATGGTTTCAGTGTGGAGTCCCAGACCAGCGTTCCTCCAGACGATGGCAGAGCTGACCCAGGATGGGGCCTATCCCAGTAGCACCTTCTGCAGCCTGGATGCCGGCACGCTACTCTCGCCCTCCGCCTCACCGTCGCTCTGCGGGTCGGAGGTGCAGGGAGAGGTGCATTCTGGGGAGCAGAGGTAGTGCATGAGGGGCAGCCGGAACTTGCCGCAGAAGTCCACGAACTTGATGTGACGCACGCACGAGTCGAAGTACACACCTGGAAGAGGGGAGACACGAACAGAGACACGGGCTGAGGGGACAGACGGTGAGACTCAGAGCTGAAGGGTGGGATACCTCAGGGAAAATTCAGAAGCGCTAACGGTGAGCAACAGCGTGTTTTGCGTAAAGCTAGCTTCTCCCTAGCTACTATTTTACGCGTCTCCCCACAGTCGCAAAGGTCAACAATGAATCCACACCCTACAAACAATGACACAAGACAAACTAGAGCTTGGGGAGCCCTGTCGTTATCCAGAAAGGCCGCCAAGTCCGAATATTTG
This sequence comes from Brachyhypopomus gauderio, assembly GCF_052324685.1. Lineage (NCBI taxonomy): Eukaryota > Metazoa > Chordata > Actinopteri > Gymnotiformes > Hypopomidae > Brachyhypopomus > Brachyhypopomus gauderio. Next base: position 7,762,947 of record NC_135230.1, on the reverse strand, counting down.
TTTTGTCTTTATATAAGTTCCCGCTCACTGTGTTGACTCTCTGACCTGCGCATTTGGGATTGGGGCACTTGCTGGCCGTGTCCAGGTAACGACGCAGGTCGGCCGGGAGGTCACCCGGCAGGTACGGAAGGTTCGGGGACTTGACGGTCCGAGCCGCCAGCTCGAGCAGCGACGGCGGGTCGTAGGTCATGTCCTTGACAAAGCGCACCACCAGGGGGTTGCCGCGGAGACTGAGCTCCTGCAGGTGGACCAGGCTGAGGATTTCTCGAGGGAGGAATTTCAGGAGGTTGTTATGGAGACTGAGAGACAACAAGGAATGCAGCCTGAAGGAGAGAAAGCAAATAAATAAGCAAAGCAGATATTAATCAATGGATGTACAAAATGGCAGGGAGGTTCAATCACAGTAGTGACACACAGAGCCATCGTGTAAATATTGGAATCCCATTAAACAAAAACTTGCCAACCACATGAATGGAAGTGGGATACTATGGCAAACATGACCCAAACATGATCGTGATTAATGATCTGATCTCATTCATGCGGGGCATCACAGTTTCCGGCACAGGGGCGTCACCTGCTGAGCTGGGGCGGGATGCTCTGGATACAGTTATCACACAGCACCAGACACCTCAGGCGTCGCAGGTTGGCCATCTCAGGTGGGATGGAGGAGATCATGTTCCCGCCCAGATACAGCATCTCCAGCCTGCACCAAGCAGCAAAGCATGATGGGAAAGGGGGGGGGGAGCAGAGTACAGCACCATCAGGAAATAATTAATAATTAATTATTTATTATTAATTATAATTAAATAATTAATAACAAGTCACATGATCGTTTGTGGGGTCTAACTCCAGCTCCCTGGCTACAGTATTTCCACTGCTTTTCCCTCACTTCGGGCTAGTTTGGTTTCACTGCGTTTGGATTAGGATTTTGGTGGACTTTTTAATCTTTTTTTAATATTCTGATTGTCTGATTTATTTATTTTTTTTGTAAATAAATTACAACATTTTCTTTCTATGCATGACTGTGACGGGCAGTCTGGTCAAAATGATTCAGTGTTGATACGTGAAGGGACTGGCTGTCATTATGTTGCTCACACGACCTGTTTGGGAGCTGTGGGGGGGTGTTTGGGGGGCAGTACTGCAACGTCTTAAAAGTGTTGATCTGGTGAACATTGTAATGTCTTAAATGTGCCCTAAAAGTATTGATTTGTTGAGCATGTATTGAAATGTCTTAAATATGTTGGCATTGATTTAAGCCTCGGTCATGTGTGATCTCGATTTATTAGAAGAAAATTCGGGACTTGCAAGGGTATAAAACTAAACAGGACCAACCTTTGCCCCAGAATGTTTTTGTTGTATTTTTCATTTCGGTAACGTTATCACCCAAAAGCTTCAACTTTGTCCAAATTAAATAATCTATAACAAGAGATACCGTGTGTATAAACTAACGTCTACGTGGCCCTTTATCTGACGAACTGAACTAAGCACCGTAATTGGCGTAAGGGGGATTCTTACTCCCTATTCAGGATGAATAAATTAGCGTTACACCTTTTAGTAGTTCGTAGTTCGTACGTTTAGGTCAGATGGGTTTTTTATACCGTTATGGGCTTGCAAATAGTTATTGGCGGAATCAGAGCCCCGAGTGAAACGAGTATGACTAAAAAGACACAACATCCTACCTTGTCAGGTGTCCTATTTCGGCGGGGATGCCTTTTAATCTGTTCCCACCGAGGGACAGTGACTGCAGGCGGCCAAGCTTCAGGAACTGCATCGGTATTTCTCTGAACCGGTTCCCACTTAAGTTTAGCGTCTCCAGAGTTTGCATAGACCCGAAATATTTGGGAAACGACGTTTCATCCAAGTTGTTATTTTTTGCAACGAACGTTTTTAAATGTGTCAGTCGTGTTATATCGTCGGACACGACCGTAAGCGCGTTGTTGCTTATGTCCAGATGTTCCAGGTTTGGCAGCAAACACACCGACCTCGGGAAAAGTGTGAGGCTGTTGTAGGTTAGGTTAAGTTGCTGAACCACTTTCTTGTGCCTGTCTTCAATGTGGTCCAGGTTCAGGTGGTCTAAATGTAAACGCGACAGGTTTAAAACCTGGTTCCACTCGTGAAGTGTGTGGGAATGCGCCATGTCTCCGCGTGTAACACAAAAATATCACGGAGAAAACGTGAAGATGCGGTTACACTGTAACATCACACACGCTGCAGGTGTGTTTTACAGTCGAAGTGGTTTACCTGAGGGAAAAAAACACAAATAAAGCTGGTAACATCTGCTTGTCCGCGATTTTAAGTAAACCTTTCCAGAAACCGAACGCAGAATGACAGGTATAATGCAAACCCAGACGTTATGGCATGTATGAGCCTGTGTTGAATGTGTGGTTTGACAGCCAGATCAAATACATCCGTCCGACCCAGCCTCCCAGTGGTCAACAGGCCGTTATGTAACCGTCCACCACTGGAAACGCAGATGGCTACAAAATATGACCTGGATTCATGATGCGAATTATGAACCGAATTATTTATTGTTGTTGATGCTGTTGTGTAATGTGTATAGTTGTGTATATTTACTGATTGAAATTGAAATCAGATAAAATAAAATATGTATACACGTGTTTTTGATAATGATCGTGTTTATTGGCACGAGTATGCTATAAAGTGTGCTGTGAGATACCCACTGTGAAAATTTAATAACTCAGGCTACAACTAAATTTCATACTGAACGCAGGGGAAATCTACGTATTCTACGTAGACTGCGAAGTTTACGCTAAGCAGTGTTCTTGGAGGTTTTACGACGTGTGCGTTTAAGTTCTGCATGTGACATCCCATTGGTGTATTACTTTTCCACAACCCCTGCAGACTATGATTATCGAACTGCAATATCATAATGTGATAATCCTTCTGCAGTATATCACACGGACTAATAAGGGTCAGTGAGTTTAATTGCAGTAGTGCAACATACCATAAGGAGTGACCCGATAAAGATCTTAAAACACACTGACCTTCTCTGATTAGCAGCAGCGTTATCTTGGTAGCGGTTTGGGGTTTGTTTGTTTTTTCACTTCATAATATGACTTTATGATTCCTGTATCAGCGGAATGACATGACCGATGCCCACCAGTTCATCAGTCTAACCACACTTTCCTATAAAGTCCCACTCATTCTGAGGTTCACACATAGAGCAACCCAGCACTACGGACTGAGGTGGAGCGTTGTGCTGGATCCAGAAGCTGTCGTCCTTCCTTAAACCTCTTTGGCGCTTCCTTTCATCTTCTCCACGGTTTCCTAAAGTAGGACATGGGATACGATACATGAATAAAACATATTTGCCTAAGAGCATAGTTAATAAATCACACCTGACTTAAAGGAGGCAACGTTGTCAGGTGTGTCATGGTTTAATTGCTGTGTGGTTGGAGACCCTCCTAAAGCCACACAGTACTGTCCTGATGTTTGTTCAGCTCCACCACTCCTCCAGGATTCCAGTCTGTGTTTATATTTAGAGCATTTAGTAGATGTTCTTGTCCAGGGAAGTGTTTACACCTCACAGAACTGTTCATACACTAATGAGACGGGGCAGACATGGTTCTCCATCAGAGCTTTGATACCATGAGAGTTGTGATCACTGTGGGCCGGCGTGTTTCTCCATGGACATTTAGGCTTGAGAAACATTTAGGTGGACAAGAGAGAGCAGGAGGAAAGACACTTATTCACTCACACTTACTTTATTAATTCACTCACTCACTTTATTTAGTCACTTATTCACTTTATTCATTAACTCACAATCACTAATTCAGTCACTTTTTTATTCATTCACTTATAAGTGACTTGCTATATTCCACCACTTACATCCATTCCCACTCGCTCACTCTTTCACTCACACTGTATTCACTCATCACTCTTTATTCACTCTCACTATTCACTCATTACTCTCACTTTATTCATTCACTTATTCATGGTAACTTTATTCCCTCATTCTTTATTCAGTCTCTTTATTCACTGCATATTACTTCAACTACACACTAACATTGGCATGGATCTGTGTGCTGAGCTACACGTTCATCAGATAGTCCAACAGATAGGTAATCAGATATTCCATCAGGTAATCAGATAGTTCAGGCAGTTCATCAGATAGTTCACCAGGTAGTTCATCAGGTAGTCCATCAGATAGTCCATCAGGTAGGTAATCAGATATTCCATCAGGTAATCAGATAGTTCAGGCAGTTCATCAGATAGTTCACCAGATAGTTCACCAGGTAGTTCATCAGATCAGATGTTTTGCATTAATATCTCTCCCAGACGCTCTGATGTTCCATGTAGCCACTCTTGTATTCAAAATCTGAGCTTTACCGTATGGCTAGAATATGGCTAACATAACATATGCATGGTGACAGATATAGAGTGAAATACAGGCTGCAGACTGAAAATGTAAACCTGCAAGGTGTTTCTTCTAAATAGATTAATGCCACTTTTTTAGCCTTCAAAATCCAGATGTTTTTTTTTTAAAAGAAGCAGTATTTTGTAAACCTTTTTATATCTGTGCTTTCTTCAGATATGCTACCAAGCAAAAATCCACTATAGTTTCTATCAGGTTTTGAGCATCAGGTTAGGTAACTAGCCCTGCATGTTTACAAAGTGTTTACATCAGTGTAGTAATTGCAAATATTCCTAAAAGTCAGATATTTTCTGATTTCTTTTGTTGGCTTAAAGGAGTGGTCCACTGAGGGCAGGTACCTGGAGGTTGGAGCGCTGGGATTGGGTGGACCACACGTGTTAGGAATGGACCAAAAATGAGGCATGGACTCCTCTAGGGTGGGAGCCATGGAGTGTATTCTAGATCCAATGTGTGCACTGCCAGACTCTAGAAAATTCCAAGATACCATTTGCCATTTATTTATTATTTATGAACTGCAGTACTACACATAGGGGACGCTAAAAACAGCCGTAGTTCATATAGTTACCAAATTAGCTTCAGCTTAGAGAAGCCCTAAAATAGCCATGTTTTATTGCAAATAGAATGGGCATTACAAAACAACAAATAAAACCACATAGTCCAAAAGAAACTGTGCACGTGATAGATATATTCTCACAGCAGGATAAGAAATCAGGGGAAGTCAATGGTTAAAGGAAATGTTTACAATATGATAAAAATAAATGCTCCATAATCATCCCATAGAATAGATGTGCAAATGAGTGGCCATAGACCACTAACATGAATTACTTGGGGTGGTGTGACTACCTTGGGCTATTGGGTTGATGTGGTTTAATATTTTGACGAGTGGATATAATAACAGCTGAATGCTTTGCATGTGATGTTATTGTGAAGTGCAGCTCAGTTTAAATTTGATAAGTCAAACTGCTTTCCTGTCAACAGCATTGGTGCTTCTTGTGGTCAATACACGGAGTTGACCAAGTCCTTTAGGGTCTATTGATGACTAAGCATTTGTTTTTGTCTGACTCAGTATCCTATACTGAAAGGAGGTCTGACCTAATATCGAGCACAAGGATCTGTGGAGGACCTGAAAGCCCCTACAAAAGTAAACAAGATAGTTTTGCCACTCACGCAACAGCACCGTTCTATTATACATCCAAACACGCTTAGAAGAAACCAGCACAGTTATAGTTATTTCTAACTATCAGAGGTAGTAGCTACTCAAGTGACTCTCGAAGCATCCTATTTAGTCATCCAACGTATGTTATACCTAAGTGTCCCACCCACATGTCTGTTCCACACTTTGTAGCCACTCGTGCGCCCTTCCCAGGGGCCTTATCTAGGTGCCCTAGCCCGAACATTCTACCCAGGTGGGTTCACTGGAGGCACCGTGCCGCTAATTTTAGCTGAGCTTTGAATATCCCACACGTGCCAGCACCATTGTACTTGGGGAGGCGGACAGGCAACGTGGAGTGTGTTCATGCATGGGTTGGGGCAAAACAGAGCGTCATCAAAGTGACCAACGACACTCCTGAAAACCCAGCGTGGTGTCCAAGTTCCTTTTTGGTTGTTCATCCAAAACCAAACACTGAGACTAAGCTTTAAGCTTTAGCTGAGCTTCTCTAGTTTAGGTTAGGCTTTGCGTTTTGCACTGAACACCTCAGCTATGGTAAAATGTAGATCAGTTGGCACGGTACCAATTTGTTTATCGAACTGCAATATCGTGAGCTGATAATGCTTCAGCAGGAGCTCACAAACTGACTAGTGTCAAGATAACAAGGATCAATGAGTGTGACTGCAAGAGAGCAACTGCAAGAGTCAACATGATAAAGAGCAACTCTATAAAAACCTCAACACGTCTGACATTGTACACATTGACCTTCTCAGATTAGGAACATCGTTATCTTGATAGAGGTTTTGTGTTCGTTTTTGCTTTTCCATGTATTAATTACTATGCATTTATGTAATGAGTATCAGCACCATGAGATATAAGATGCCCACCAGTTCAAATCAGTCCAACCACACATTGATTTAAACCTTCTCATTACTTTCCATTCATTCTGAGTCTCACACTTAAAACATACAGTACAATGTATAAAAAATACAGACAAAAAATCCCACTATAAAACAATGTGAAATGTAACAGAGAGTATGTACATCACAATCTCTGCATTAAAACCATAAAACGATAAACATTAAAATAACAATGGAGCATTAACACAATTGAAATAAAAGACGATGTGGAGAAAGAATGTCCCATCAAGACCACCAGAACAAATCCAGCACTACGGACTAAGGTGGGGCGTTGTGCTGGATCCAGAAGCTGTCGTCCTTCCTTAAACCTCTTTGGTGTTTCCTTTCATCTTCTCCACGGTTTCCTAAAGTAGGACATGGGATACAATACTCTAATAAAGTATGTTTGCCTATGAGCGTAGTTAATAAATCACGTCTGATGCAACAGCGGAGGAAACAGCCATGTCAGGTCTTACGCCTGCTGTGTGGTTGAAGATCCTTCTAAAGGATCTCCACATGGTTCTGACCTGATGTTTGTTCAACTCCGCCACTCTGCGTGTCCACTCCTCCTCCGTCATCTCCTCCTCTGCTCCTTCTGCCTCCTCCAGGACGGACAGCTTCTCCGCACCTAGCGAGGAAAGTGCAGACGCGCGGACGTATAAACAAGCAGCGTGAGGCAGCCCGGGTTTGTTTCTCGGCCTCGGCCGCGTTCCCACTGACCGTCACAGGTGACGGCGGTGCAGACCCAGTTCCCGCAGGCGCACACGCAGCGGTTGCAGTTCATCTGCGTCTCAGCTCCGTCCTCGTACGTCTCGTCCTCCAGGGCGCACTCTGCACAGAGCAGGACCACAACTACGTCAGCCGCACTGCCGACCTGCCGGTTCTACCGCCAGCTCTGGAGAACCATGCGGGAATGCAGCGCTCCAGACAGGGCTCTGACTGCGGGGTTGGGCGTGCAGCCGTGGGCCGTGGGGGAACGAGCTAAGGAGCTCGGCTAACTCCAGGCTTTTGAACCAGCCTGCTTTGGGTTGGGGCCAAGGACAGCTCCTTATATGGAGTCGATTAGCTGGTTAACAAATGAGGCAGGAATGTAGAGTGCATGCAGTCAGGACAGGACATTGAACAGGTTGAGATTTGGTAGGTAGCTTACTCTTCTCTGGAGGGCTAAAGCCAGGTCTGAGGCAGCTGAGAAACTCATCAAAACTCAGCTTCCAATCAGCATTCTCGTCTGAGAGTTCAATGAGGGCATCCACACAGAGACTCCTGCACACGCACACAAACACGCACACACACACAAGCACATTTTCAAATGTTCTTTGATCTCAATCAGCACCTCTGCACAAATTTTTAATGGACACATTTTTTATACAGCAAACCGCCTCTGGATTGACCTAACTGAGCCGTGGTAGAAGTCCCCAAAAAATACTTTTTTGGGCTGATATCATATAATTGACTTCAAAAGTTCAAAAACAACAATAAAAACACTGAGGAACCTGTCACAAGCATCAAAACAAACGTGAAAATGAAGTCATTTTTGAAAAGCTGTGGGACAAGCTCAGCATGAGACACACAGATCATTAGTTTCCCAGCTCTGCTATGGTCTGTTTTATCAGTGATAAGGCAGAACAACCAACACAGATAACATTTCTGGACACTTCTGGGTTTAGTGTCTTGCACAACCTTTAGCAAGCAGTTCCACTGTTTGAACATAGCACATTATTTGCACTATATTCTGTGGATCAAATATATCACATTTTTCAGTGAAAGGAGGGTTATAGGGTTATAGCCCCAGAGCTGGTAAGGGGGGTTATAGGGTTATAGCCCCAGAGCTGGTAAGGGGGGTTATAGGGTTATAGCCCCAGAGCTGGTAAGGGGGGTTATAGGGTTATAGCCCCAGAGCTGGTAAGGGGGGTTATAGGGTTATAGGCCCAGTGCTGTTCTGTGTGTTTACATTTAGAACATTTAGCAGATGTTCTTGTCCAGGGAAGTGTTTATACCTCACAGAACTGTTCATACACTAATGAGACGGGGCAGACATGGTTCTCCATCAGAGCTTTGATACCATGAGAGTTGTGATCACTGTGGGCCAGCTTGTTTCTCCACGGACATTTAGGCTTGAGAAACATTTAGGTGGACAAGAGAGAGCAGGAGGAAAGACACTTATTCACTCACATTTGTTCACTTATTAATTCACTCACACTTACTCACTTTATTCACTCACTAACATTTGTTCACTTATTAATTCACTCACACTTGTTCACTTATTCGTTCACTCACTTCTTCACTTATTCATTCACTCACATTTGTTCACTTATTCATTCAATCACACTTACTTTATTCACTCACTCACATTTGTTCACTTATTCATTCACTCACACTTGTTGACTTATTCGTTCACTCACATTTGTTCACTTATTCACTCACTCACATTTGTTCACTTATTCATTCACTCACACTTGTTGACTTATTCGTTCACTCACACTTGCGGACTTATTCGTTCACTCACACTTGTTCACTTATTCGTTCACTCACATTTGTTCACTTATTCATTCACTCACACTTGTTCATTCATTCACTCACACACAAGCTTACAGGATTTTGTGAAACTTCTGTGTTTTGGTTTTCTCAAATATGCTACCAGGAATAATAAACTCTGGACTCTGGACCGCATTTAAGCCTGGTGAGAGACTACAGCACAGTGATATGTTCGTGCGGTTGCATACCAGTCAAAGGCAGAGAGGCAGATACCTGCTGCCAGGAAAGAGAGACTACAGGGGACAGTTGGGCCGGTGCCCCATGGAGAAACCACCTGTGTACTGAGGTAAACACAGACACACACACACACGTGCGTCAAGGCTGTGTGTTCAGAAGTCCAGCCTGAGCCCAAACCCAACCCTGCACCTCTGGATCTCCAGGATAGAGGAGGAGGGCACTGCTCTGAAATCATCCATGCTGCAGATGGAGGAGTGGAGGTGGTGTTGTGGTAGCAGTTCACCAAACCCTGAAGGGTGGAGCTGGTGTTGTGGTAGCAGTGCACCAAACCCTGAAGGGTGGAGCTGGTGTTGTGGTAGCAGTGCACCAAACCCTGAAGGGTGGAGCTGGTGTTGTGGTAGCAGTGCACCAAACCCTGAAGGGTGGAGCTGGTGTTGTGGTAGCAGTGCACCAAACCCTTAGCTGTGCCGTTAGCTGTTTCTGCATTTACTAAAAGAGCTAGATTCAAGATTCAAGATTCAAAGCTTTAATGTCATATGTACAGTAGAAAGCGGGTTTCTCTGTACAATGAAATTCTTTTTTTTTGCTGTCTACACAGGATGTAACAAAGTACAAAGTTACAAAAAAATAAAAAATAATAAAAAAATACTAATAATAATAATAAAAGTATATATATATAAAACACTCTGAAATAAAAAATATTTACAATGTGCAGTTAGTTAGGCAGGTATAAACAAAAGATGCAACAAAGTGTAAACATACATGTGCAGTTGTATGTTTACCTGTAACATATAGAAATGGACAAGAATGATGGATGTAATAAATTAAGATGTAGGAACTAATGTAAATACTGAATTTGGGGTTTCAGGACGTGAAATTCATTAGAAAATTGTGATAACCATGTAATAAATATAGTAAAATTGGTCCAAATTGTAAAAATAAGTAATAAACTCTTTAATAAGTAATAAACTATTTTACAGGAGCAACCACACTGCTGTGTTTTACTGTTTTGTGTCAACGTTTCTACAGTTCTCAGAAAGCAGCTTCAGTTTCCATGTCAAAGGTTGATGTTGCCAAGGCAACCGCATCCGGGAATGCCTCAGTACGGGGTAATACGACACATTAAAATGCCCCCGGCTGTGGTGACACACGAGTAGGCGTGGACAAAGTACACAAATACCGTACTAGAGTAAATCCTCCCCACCACCATTTGAA